>NC_059348.1:55388991-55398991 GCF_019703515.2 Myxocyprinus asiaticus | reverse complement strand
TCTCTCTCTCTCTCTCTCTCTCTCTCTGTCTCTCTCTCTCTGAGATCACAGTGAACAGTCTCTGCTCTCACGGCTGCCATCTCTCTCTCTCTCTCTCTCTCTCTCTCTCTCTGTCTCTCTCTCTCTCTCTCTCTCTCTCTCTGAGATCACAGTGAACACAGTCTCTGCTCTCACGGCTGCCATCTCTCTCTCTCTCTCTCTCTCTCTCTCTCTCTCTATCTCTGAGATCACAGTGAACACAGTCTCTGCTCTCACGGCTGCCATCTCTCTCTCTCTCTCTCTCTCTCTCTCTCTCTCTATCTCTGAGATCACAGTGAACACAGTCTCTGCTCTCACGGCTGCCATCTCTCTCTCTCTCTCTCTCTCTCTCTCTCTGTCTCTCTCTCTCTGAGATCACAGTGAACACAGTCTCTGCTCTCACGGCTGCCATCTCTCTCTCTCTCTCTCTCTCTCTCTCTCTCTCTCTCTCTGTCTCTCTCTCTCTGAGATCACAGTGAACACAGTCTCTGCTCTCACGGCTGCCATCTCTCTCTCTCTCTCTCTCTGTCTCTCTCTCTCTCTCTCTCTCTCTCTGAGATCACAGTGAACACAGTCTCTGCTCTCACGGCTGCCATCTCTCTCTCTCTCTCTCTCTCTCTCTCTCTCTCTCTCTCTCTCTCTATCTCTGAGATCACAGTGAACACAGTCTCTGCTCTCACGGCTGCCATCTCTCTCTCTCTCTCTCTCTGTCTCTCTCTCTCTGAGATCACAGTGAACACAGTCTCTGCTCTCACGGCTGCCATCTCTCTCTCTCTCTCTCTCTCTCTCTCTCTCTCTCTCTCTCTCTCTCTCTCTATCTCTGAGATCACAGTGAACACAGTCTCTGCTCTCACGGCTGCCATCTCTCTCTCTCTCTCTCTCTCTCTCTCTCTCTCTCTCTCTCTGTCTCTCTCTCTCTGAGATCACAGTGAACACAGTCTCTGCTCTCACGGCTGCCATCTCTCTCTCTCTCTCTCTCTCTCTCTCTCTCTCTCTCTCTATCTCTGAGATCACAGTGAACACAGTCTCTGCTCTCACGGCTGCCATCTCTCTCTCTCTCTCTCTCTCTCTCTCTGTCTCTCTCTCTCTGAGATCACAGTGAACACAGTCTCTGCTCTCACGGCTGCCATCTCTCTCTCTCTCTCTCTCTCTCTCTCTCTCTCTCTCTCTCTCTCTGTCTCTCTCTCTCTGAGATCACAGTGAACAGTCTCTGCTCTCACGGCTGCCATCTCTCTCTCTCTCTCTCTCTCTGTCTCTCTCTCTCTCTCTCTCTCTCTCTCTGAGATCACAGTGAACACAGTCTCTGCTCTCACGGCTGCCATCTCCTCTCTCTCTCTCTCTCTCTCTCTCTCTCTCTCTATCTCTGAGATCACAGTGAACACAGTCTCTGCTCTCACGGCTGCCATCTCTCTCTCTCTCTCTCTCTCTCTCTCTCTCTCTATCTCTGAGATCACAGTGAACACAGTCTCTGCTCTCACGGCTGCCATCTCTCTCTCTCTCTCTCTCTCTCTCTCTCTCTCTCTCTCTGAGATCACAGTGAACACAGTCTCTGCTCTCACGGCTGCCATCTCTCTCTCTCTCTCTCTCTCTCTCTCTCTCTCTCTCTCTCTCTGTCTCTCTCTCTCTGAGATCACAGTGAACACAGTCTCTGCTCTCACGGCTGCCATCTCTCTCTCTCTCTCTCTCTCTGTCTCTCTCTCTCTCTCTGAGATCACAGTGAACACAGTCTCTGCTCTCACGGCTGCCATCTCTCTCTCTCTCTCTCTCTCTCTCTCTCTCTCTCATCTCTGAGATCACAGTGAACACAGTCTCTGCTCTCACGGCTGCCATCTCTCTCTCTCTCTCTCTCTCTCTCTCTCTCTCTCTATCTCTGAGATCACAGTGAACACAGTCTCTGCTCTCACGGCTGCCATCTCTCTCTCTCTCTCTCTCTCTCTCTCTCTCTCTCTCTCTCTCTCTCTGTCTCTCTCTCTGAGATCACAGTGAACAGTCTCTGCTCTCACGGCTGCCATCTCTCTCTCTCTCTCTCTCTCTGTCTCTCTCTCTCTCTCTCTCTCTCTCTCTGAGATCACAGTGAACACAGTCTCTGCTCTCACGGCTGCCATCTCTCTCTCTCTCTCTCTCTCTATCTCTGAGATCACAGTGAACACAGTCTCTGCTCTCACGGCTGCCATCTCTCTCTCTCTCTCTCTCTCTCTCTCTCTCTCTGTCTCTCTCTCTCTCTCTCTGTCTCTCTCTCTCTGAGATCACAGTGAACACAGTCTCTGCTCTCACGGCTGCCATCTCTCTGTCTCTCTCTCTCTCTCTCCGAGATCACAGTGAACACAGTCTCTGCTCTCACGGCTGCCATCTCTCTCTCTCTCTCTGTCTCTCTCTCTCTCTCTCTCTCTCTCTCTCTCTGAGATCACAGTGAACACAGTCTCTGCTCTCACGGCTGCCATCTCTCTCTCTCTCTCTCTCTCTCTCTCTCTCTCTCTCTCTGAGATCACAGTGAACACAGTCTCTGCTCTCACGGCTGCCATCTCTCTCTCTCTCTCTCTCTCTCTCTCTCTCTCTCTCTCTCTGTCTCTCTCTCTCTCTGAGATCACAGTGAACACAGTCTCTGCTCTCACGGCTGCCATCTCTCTCTCTCTCTCTCTCTCTCTCTCTCTCTCTCTCTCTCTCTCTGTCTCTCTCTCTCTGAGATCACAGTGAACAGTCTCTGCTCTCACGGCTGCCATCTCTCTCTCTCTCTCTCTCTCTGTCTCTCTCTCTCTCTCTCTCTCTGAGATCACAGTGAACACAGTCTCTGCTCTCACGGCTGCCACCCTCTCTCTCTCTCTCTCTCTCTCTATCTCTGAGATCACAGTGAACACAGTCTCTGCTCTCACGGCTGCCATCTCTCTCTCTCTCTCTCTCTCTCTCTCTCTCTCTCTCTCTCTCTGTCTCTCTCTCTCTCTCTCTGTCTCTCTCTCTCTGAGATCACAGTGAACACAGTCTCTGCTCTCACGGCTGCCATCTCTCTGTCTCTCTCTCTCTCTCTCCGAGATCACAGTGAACACAGTCTCTGCTCTCACGGCTGCCATCTCTCTCTCTCTCTCTCTCTCTCTCTCTCTCTCTCTCTCTCTCTCTCTCTGAGATCACAGTGACACAGTCTCTGCTCTCACGGCTGCCATCTCTCTCTCTCTCTCTCTCTCTCTCTCTCTCTCTCTCTCTGAGATCACAGTGAACACAGTCTCTGCTCTCACGGCTGCCATCTCTCTCTCTCTCTCTCTCTCTCTCTCTCTCTCTCTCTCTCTCTCTCTCTCTCTCTCTCTCTCTCTCTCTGAGATCACAGTGAACACAGTCTCTGCTCTCACGGCTGCCATCTCTCTCTCTCTCTCTCTCTGTCTCTCTCTCTCTCTCTCTCTCTCTCTCTCTGAGATCACAGTGAACACAGTCTCTGCTCTCACGGCTGCCATCTCTCTCTCTCTCTCTGTCTCTCTCTCTCTCTCTCTCTCTCTATCTCTGAGATCACAGTGAACACAGTCTCTGCTCTCACGGCTGCCATCTCTCTCTCTCTCTCTCTCTGCTCTCTCTCTCTCTCTCTCTCTCTGAGATCACAGTGAACACAGTCTCTGCTCTCACGGCTGCCATCTCTCTCTCTCTCTCTCTGTCTCTCTCTCTCTCTCTCTCTCTCTCTCTGAGATCACAGTGAACACAGTCTCTGCTCTCACGGCTGCCATCTCTCTCTCTCTCTCTCTCTCTCTCTCTCTGTCTCTCTCTCTCTGAGATCACAGTGAACACAGTCTCTGCTCTCACGGCTGCCATCTCTCTCTCTCTCTCTCTCTCTCTCTCTCTCTCTGAGAGCACAGTGAACACAGTCTCTGCTCTCATCTCTCTATAGCCAGACAGTGATCACTCAGTCTGTATTTGCTTAGTGTCTTTCTCAGTTTATGCTCTTTCACAGCTCAGTTATTCTGCTGGTTTATAATCTCTTTTCAGGTGTAAATAGAGTTCCATCTTCTTTTGTAATTTAGTGGCATCTCTCCAATAGGCATTGTAAATTTTTTTTTGAAATTGTATAATTTGCTTGGGCCAGATTATGCTGTGCTGGTTTGGATGTAGTTTCAGCACCAGCTGTGAAAGGGCGCTCCCGTGCAGGTTCTGCTCCTGGCAATGCAGGGCTTCAGCCTGGTATGAGCTCGGCTCACTGCATTTTAGGTGCTTATAGAATTTCAGAGCTCTTTTTTGGATACTGATTAGTAAGAGGTATTGTCCTAATTCAGCTCTGCACGAGATGTTTGGTGTCTCTCTGTTTACTTTTAGGATGCTTTTACAAATTTGGGTATGCAGAGTTTCGATTTCTTCTTTTTCCCATTTAGAAAAATCTTGGGGTTTTAGGGATCCCCATATCTCGCTGCCATACAGAGCAATTGGTTCGATTATTGCTTTAAGGATTTTTAACCAGGTTAGCCTCATTGCTTTTGCTTTCAGTTCATTCACAGCCAGATTGAAGTTTCCTGTTGAACTTCCTGTTTTAGTCCCAGATAAGTGTATTTGTGCTCTGAAGGTGTCTTTATTTTCCCTACACCTGGATCTATTTTGTAAAATCATTATTTTAGTTTTTGCTAGGTTAATTTTAAGAACCCACATTTGACTGAATGTCTCTATGATGTCAAGGAGCTGTTGTAGTCCCTCTTTTGTTTTTGACAGAATGATTAAATCATCTGCAAAGAGGAGACATTTAATTTCTGATTCAGTCAGGGTTGGGGCAGGGGCAGTCGAATTATTTAATGCTTTGGCTAATTAGTTTATATAAATGTTAAATAGAGTGGGGCTCAATGGGCAACCTTGTCTGACTCCTCGTTGTTGAGAGAAAAATTCAGTTTGTTTGTTCCCTATTTTTACAGCACATGTATTGTTTTTATACATGGAGCTAATTAAATCAAATGTTTTCCCTCCAATCCCATTTTCCAGTAGTTTTAGGAAGAGTCCTTCGTGCCAGATTGAATCAAAAGCCTTCTCAAAGTCAACAATACAACAAAGACTTTGGTTGTGTTTTGGTGTACATGTTTATTAATAATCGTGTGGAGGGTGTAAATGTGGTCAGAGGTTCTGTGTTTGGGCAGAAATCCAATTTGACTTTTCTCCAGGATTTTGTGGGTTTTAAGAAAGTTCTGCAATCTTATACTAATAATTGAACAGAATATTATTGACACATATGGCTTTGTAATTATTTGGCTCAAATGTGTCCCCTTGTTTAAAGATGGGTGTAATTAGGCCTTGATTCCAGGTGTAGGGAAAATACCCTACACTCAAAACAATGTTGAATAATTTGATTATTGCGGTTTTGAACTTGTCATTGGTGTATTTGATCATTTCGTTTAATATTCCGTCAATGCCACATGCCTTGTTGGGTATTAATGCATGTAGTCTATCTGTTAGGTCATTTACTGTGATTGGGAAATCCAGGGGGTTCTGATTGTCTTTCATTTTTTCTTTCAGGATTTCTAATTTGGTTTTTATTTCATTTCGAGCAGGATTTGACAAAGTGTGTTCCCGTTATGTTCCCGTTTTGAATGGCCAATTCTTCCTGTTGTGGTCTATAGAGTGTGTTCCAATTGTTCCAAAAGTTACTGGTATTTATTGACTCCTCCATTGCTTGAAATAATTATTCTGTATGCTCTTTCTTTTTTGCTCTTAGAGTTTGTTTGTACACTTTAAGAGCTTCATGATATTGATGGCGGAGCTCTTGATTGTCAGGATCTCTGTGTTTTTGATTTGAAAGATTTCGTACTGTTGTTCTAATACTTTTACACTCACTGTCAAACCACTTTTCGTTGGTGTATTATGGTTTCCTTTTTGATGATTTTTTTCAAATTGCACATGGATGCTGATTGGTGGAATATATTGATAATGTCACTTATTGCCAGATTTATTCCTACTTTATTTTCTGGATATGTGTTCATTATAAATTTGTCCAATGATCATTTTATAGTTTGACTTTCTATTGCACTTTGATGATTTTCTTTGCTGATTTTGTGTCCACTTGTAGGATTGTTGCAGCCTTAGTAAATGAGAGGGCTGTCTGCGTGATTCGTTGGTTTGAGTTCGTTTTAGATATAGTGTAATTTTACAGTGGTCTGACAGAGGTGTTTGAGGACTGACTGTGAATGCTCTGAGATGCACTGGGTCAATGTCTGTAATGAAATAATCTACAGTACTGTTACCCAGACGAGAATTAAATGTATAACAGCCAAAAGAGTCTCCCCGTATGCGACCGTTCACTATATACAGGCCCAGCGATTGACAGAGCTCTAGAGGGCTTTTCCCACTTTTGTTTGTGAATTTGTCATAATTCTTTCTGAGGTGGTGTGAGGGCAGAGGGTGGCTTGTGTTTGTAATATATTTGTCTTCCTGTGTGTTGACAAAGTCTGGTTCATTTCCAGTTCTGGCATTTAAATCGCCACACATTAACACATTTCCTTTTGTCTGGAAATGGCAGATCTCATCTTGCAGGATGGAAAAGGTTTCTTCATTGTAATAGGGAGATTCAGCCGGGGGTAAATATGTAGCACACAAGAATATGTGATGGTCTGTGGAGACAATATCTTTTTGGATTCTTAACCAAATGTAAAATTTCTGATTTTTATAGATTTGATTGAGTCTATGAGTTCTGTTCTGTACCATATCAGCATTCCCCCTGAGTCTCTGTCCTGAGTCACCCCTCTTAGTTTGGTTGATGGTAGAACTATTTCTCTAAATGCAATTGGGCAGCCAGTGGACAAATCTCTTATATTCCACGTGTCTTGCAGTATTATAATGTCAGAATTCTGAATTTCTTTTTGAAGTCTGATTGTTGGCTCTTAACACCAAAAATGGAGGACCTTAGTTCTTGAATATTCCAACATGTGATTTTTAAGGAATATGAGCCCATTAATTAATTGCTTTTGTTATTTCAAAATCAAGACAAACATCAGTATGTTGTTGAATTGACAGATCAAGAAGAATATGTTAAATATTATGATGCATGTAAGAATATCTTTTTAAAATAAATTTATAAATTAAGTAAAATAAATATCTTATTCTCTCTCTCTCTCTCTCTCTCTCTCTCTCTCTCTCTCTCTCTCTCTCTCCACTGTGTGTGTTCGGAAGAAACTGTGAAGAATTTGCATGTGAACTGGTTTGTCTTGTTTTATTCACACATGCACTTATCACCCAAACACTGAACGAAACCAACTACACATCCGCTTCAACATTAAGTCTTTCTGTTAGTTAATATTTCTAGTAGCCTAAAAAATAAAACAACAACAACAGTAATAATGATTTTTTTTAAATCAGTAAGCTAAATGGACTTTTATTATAGTGAGAAATATATAATGTGACGTTCAGTGCTCAAATCAAAGGTCAGAGCGCGTGTTTGTGGTGGGTGGAGCTCGAGCACAGGTGTATCAAACCTTCACCTCACCTGAACAGAACCAGTGAAGCTTTCAGCACACCGACCGCCAAATCTGTCACACTTTCATGCAATAATATGACAGCAAACATGAGTTCAAACATGTGTTTATCAAGCTCGGAATATTCCTGTATAATTTCATGTTATGTTTCGTGACAGAACCGCGCACGTGCTTTTATGTATTTTTCTTTTTTCTTTTATAGTCTGTATAAATGTGTATTCTTTCGGATGTTTACAAGCGGTGGATCTTAATGAAAACGAACATCATTAACGGGGACAGAAGAACCGGATGAGAAACATGTTCGCGAGATGTGAAACGAAAATAAACTGACGGAGAGACTGACATAAAACAAACATGACAAAACTACCGACCTGCCTCAGTTTATTATATTTAACAGCAATGGGTGAGTAAATTAATGAACATATCTGTCTGTCTGTCATTCTATCTATCTATCTGTCTGTCTATCTGTCTATCTGTCTGTCTGTCTGTCTGTCTGTCACTGTCTATCTATCTATCTCTGTCTGTCTGTCATTCTATCTATCTATCTATCTGTCTGTCTGTCTGTCACTATCTATCTCTGTCTGTCTGTCATTCCATCTATCTATCTGTCTGTCGGTTTGTCATTCTATCTCTCTACCTATCTGTCTATCTGTCTGTCTGTCACTATCTGTCTATGTCTGTCTGTCTGTCATTCAATATATCTGTCTGTCATGCTATCTATCTCTATCTGTCTGTCTGTCTGTCATGCTATCTATATCTGTCTGTCTGTCTGTCATGCTATCTATCTCTGTCTCTCTATCTATCCGTCTGTCTGTCTGTCTGTCATTCTCTATCTATCTGTCTATCTATCTGTCTGTCATTCCATCTGTCTGTCTGTCTATCTATCTATCTACCTGTCTGTCTGTCTATCATTGTCTATATGTCTGTCTATCATCTATCTATCTGTCTGTCTATCATCTATCTATCTATCTCTCTCTGTCTGTCATTCTGTCTGTCTGTCTATCATCTATCTATTTATCTCTCTGTCTGTCATTCTGTCTATCTGTCTGTCTATCATTCTATCTATAAGTCTGTCTATCATCTATCTATTTATCTCTCTGTCTGTCATTCTATCTGTCTGTCATTCTATCTTCTGTCTGTCATCTATCTGTCTGTCATTCTATCTGTCTGTCTGTCTGTCATTCTATCTGTCTGTCTGTCTGTCATTCTATCTGTCTGTCATTCTATCTGTCTGTCTGTCTGTCTGTCATCTATCTGTCTGTCTATCTATCTGTCTGTCATTCTATCTGTCTGTCATACTATCTGTCTGTCATACTATCTATCTATCTGTCTGTCTGTCATTCTGTCTGTCATTCTGTCTGTCTGTCTGTCTATCTATCTGTCTGTCATTCTATCTGTCTGTCATACTATCTGTCTGTCATACTATCTATCTATCTATCTGTCTGTCTGTCATTCTGTCTGTCATTCTGTCTGTCTGTCTGTCTGTCTATCTGTCTGTCATACTATCTGTCTGTCATACTATCTATCTATCTGTCTGTCATTCTATCTGTCTGTCATACTATCTATCTATCTATCTGTCTGTCATTCTATCTGTCTGTCATACTATCTATCTATCTGTCTGTCTGTCATTCTGTCTGTCATTCTGTCTGTCTGTCTGTCTGTCTATCTGTCTGTCATTCTGTCTGTCTATCATCTATCTATCTGTCTGTCTGTCATTCTGTCTGTCTGTCTGTCTGTCTATCATCTATCTGTCTGTCATTAGTTTGTCTTAAACACTTTTAAAAACTCTTAAATTACAAACTCTAGTGCCTCTAAATGGTCAAAGAGTTTTTGAACATGCATTTTGGCTAATAAATAAATTGAATGTATTAATCATAAATGTAGGTTTTAAAGTATAATTAATCATAATCCATTTCTAGATGAGTTATTTTCATATTGTCTCAGGTTAATCTCAGGTTAGGCCTTACCTGGTTCAATAAAGATCTGATAGACATGCATATAATGATATAGAAAAATCCACCCGTATGAAATGTGTGCATGTATTTATGTATGCTTGTACTGTATGTGATTTAAAGGACATGGAAGTGTGTGTGAGTGTGAGTGATTGTTGTGCTATGTGGTAGAGTCACATTGTGAACATATTATTCTAGTGACATTAAAGCATTAAACCACCCTCAAATTACTCACTAATTTATGGCTTTCATGAAGGGAATAGCTGTAGAACTGTGTGTGTGTTTATGCTTTAGTGTGTTGTAATTTTAAACGTGTGTGTTTGTCAGGTGAGGTGAGCGGGTATAAACAATAACCAGAACTGTAAGACAGCATTCTCTTTCTGTGTCTCACTCTCTTCTGATGCATGTCTCATTCTTCTCATGAAAGTTGAGGGTGTTTATAGGTCAGTGCTTCTCAACTGGTTTTACTTCAGGACCTGACACACAATTACAGCTGTAACCAAATGTCCTCGAAATCAAACATGGACAATTATTAATACTAATATGAAATGTAAAAGACAGACAATATGAACGGAACAGTATGCATTTGTGACAATGTTGATTACCACAGAA
>NC_059348.1:55341491-55383991 GCF_019703515.2 Myxocyprinus asiaticus | reverse complement strand
CAATGCTGTAGCATATTTCAGAGTATTGTAAAGTACACTGCTGAGTATTTTTGTCTTTGTTTTCTAGTAAAAATATCTACAATTATTCCACGGGTCTGTTGAATGCTTGATTCTGATTGGTTGACAGACGTTCTAAGGTGTGCAGTTATTTTCCAGTAAACACACGGCTATGAAGTAGTTCCAGGTCTTGACTGCATGGTGGTTCCTTATCATTTATTTTAAAAGAGCCGTACAGGCTACCACAGCAAAATAACCAATTAATACAAGGACATGTGTTAAAGGGACAGTTCACCCAAATATGAAAATCCTCTCATCATTTACTCACCCTCATGCCATCCCAGATGTGTATGACTTTCCTTCTTCTGCAGAACACAAATGAAGATTTTTAGAAGAATATTTCAGCTCTGTAGGTCCATACAATGCAAGTGAATGGTGACCAGAACTTTGAAGCTCCAAAAAGGGCAACATAAATTACTCCAGACGACTCCAGTGGTTTAATCCATGTCTTCAGAAGTGACATGATAGGTGTGGGTGAGAAACAGATCAATATTTATGTCATTTTTTTACTCTAAATTCTCCACTTCACTTTCACTTTCTCTTCTGTTTTTGGTGATTCACATTCTCCGTTCTTTTCACCCCCTTCGTGGCAGGGAGAAGAATTTATGATACAAAATTACTTAAACATTGATCTGTTTCTCACCCACACTTATCATATCCCTTCTGAATGGATTAAACCACTGGAGTTGTATGGATTACTTTTATGCTGCCTTTGTGTGCTTTTTGGAGCTTCAAAGTTCTGGTCAGCATTCACTTGCATTGTATGGACCTACAGAGCTGAAATATTCTTCTAAAAATCTTCATTTGTGTTCAGCAGAAGAAAGTGAGTCATTCACATCCGGGATGACATGAGGGCGAGTAAATGATGAGAGAATTTTTTTTTTTAGGTGAACTATTCCTAGTACATTGCATAAGAATGACAAACAACATCTGTTATGTCCTAAATTTATTTCATTTTCAGTTGAAAAGCGCCCTTGGGCTCCCCCTCTCTCTTTCGCTCACACCCACACCCACACTTACACACACTGACACACACACGTACAGACTTGAGTGGCGTCCAACAAACAGAGCCTTTTCAACGCAACCCCGCGACTTGATCAATTCAACAGTTTCTTTATTATCCAAAATTACTTTTTATATCTGTGGAAAGCACTCTTGCGCTTCCTTTCACTCTCACACACGGACACACACATATATGCGAACATACATACTCGGGAGAGCGCAATCCTCCGTTACTAGTTCTAAAGTGACGTTTTCAAATTAACAACGGCGGCTCGGACTGTCTTAAAGCAAGACGCTGAATTTGCGGCGGAAGAAAGTAGTTCCACTCACGAGCGTACAGAAAATGTTTTGAGATAAAATGCTGAATGATGTCTTTAAGTGTGTTAATCATGGTATAAGCAGAATAATTGACTCCGGCCCATTGAATTATTGAAAAATAATGCACACCCGAGGTGCGCATCATGGCCGCATTACCACCTCGGGGTGTGCATTATTTTTCAATAACGGGCCGGAGTCAATTATTCCTTATTTCTTAAAGGAATATTCCGGTTTCAATGCAAGTTAATCTCAATCGACAGCATTTGTGGCATAATGTTGATTACCACAAAAATTTATTTCAACTCGTCCCTCCTTTTCTTTAAAAAAAGCAAAAATCATAGTCGCAATTTCGAATCCAGGGCGTGCCGAGTGACTCCAGCCAGGTCTCCTAAGCAACCAAATTGGTCCGGTTGCTAGGGAGGGTAGAGTCACATGGGGTAACCTCCTTGTGATCACTATAATGTGGTTCGCTCTCGGTGGGGCTCGTGGTGAGTTGTGTGTGGACGCAGCGGAGAATAGCGTGAAGCCTCCACACATGCGCTACGTCTCCACGGTAACACGCTCAACAAGCCACGTGATAAGATGCGCGGATTGACGGTCTCAGACGCGGAGGCAACTGAGATTCGTCCGCAGCCACCCGGATTGAGGCGAGTCACTACGTCACCACCAGGACTTGGAGCGCATTGGGAATTGGGCATTCCAAATTGGGGAGAAAAAGGGGAGAAAATCCCCAAAAAAGCATAAATGTGTGTTCCAGTGAGACACTTACAATGGAAGTCAATGGGGGTCAATCTGTAAACATTAAAATACTCACTGTTTCAAAAGTATAGACACAAGACATAAACAATATGTGTGTTAACATGATTTTATGCCTTTAATACATCCACAAATTGGCCACTTTGACTTCCATTGTAAGTGTCTCACTGGAACACAGATTTGTGCTTTTTTCTTTAAAGAAAAGGAGGGACGAGTCGAAATTTATTTTTGTGGTTATCAACATTACGCCACAAATGCTGTCCATTGAGCTTCACTTGTATTGAACCCGGAATATTTCTTTAAAACAAGATCAGTTTACTTGAGAAGCAAAATGACATGTGATATTAAGTTTTGTTTTCAGAGGGATCTTACAAAATTTAGTAACGTTTATGCTTATAACAAGAAAAAAAAGGTTTATTTCTCTTAGCCCGTAGGCAAACATTTTTATGCATAAACATTAATACACCTCAATAAACCTTACAAAATGTTGTTAGATTTCTTTGAAAACAAGACTTAATATCTGAGTGATTATGCTTCTTAAGCAGTTTGTTTTTACTTTAAGGATGATTTTTCCCGGGAAAATAAGACAAAAATAGACAAGTATTTTTTTTGTGGTGCAATGTGTTTTATTCCACGTTATGTCACGCTTCTCTCTGTTGTGATACACAGATTTTAATTAACTTCACCTATATCTTCACCTCCACTAGTTTTACCAATCTCGTCCCTGGAGCCGGTAATCCTGCAGGAAGGACAATCGTTCCGTGTGGCTGCTTCCTGTCGTTCGGTTGGCCACCCACCGCCGCGCCTCTCCTGGGACACGGACATTCCTGGCCAGTCACAGAACCGGACCGGCGAGGATGGGGTCGTGAGCTCGCAGTTTTCCCTGCACCCTCTGCGCAGCATGAATGGCGGCCGTCTGGACTGTCTCGTGTGGCATCCAGCTTTAGACGGCCCACGAAGACTACACAACAACCTGATCGTGCACTGTGAGTTCTCCTGATAAAAGTATAATAATAATAGCCCATATGACTGGTACACTATTTCAAGTCATCTGAAGTCATGCGAAAGCATTGTGTGAGGAACAAACTTAAATTTACATTGTTATTCTCTTAAAATCTACTCTCCGTCAGGCTCACAAATCTCATTCCCTCTGTGTTCACACTCAAATATGGAGCTTGTAATAGGTTTAGGATTACAAAATAAAAGTCCCTTGATACACAAGTCATGCTCGTGTGTGGTACCTTTAGGTCATGATGTAGAAATATAAATATGAAAGTGTTTCATGTAGCACATAAATAGACATGTTATATATCGACTGAAAGCTCTCCTTCTCAACATTTTTTTAATGTATTTTATGTTGTTGTAGGACACCACAGTTTGAATGTTTATCAAAAGAATCACAAAGTGAAATATGATCTCTATAAGACAAACGTCTCATGTTTGCCCCATTACTGCTTTTGTAAACATCGAATAGCCATAAACTCTATATCAACTCGTACCTTATGGTGTTTTCTTTAAAATGAGCCATTGTTTACTTGTCTGTGAGCTTGTTTGGGTAAATAATCCAATGTTGTGTCTCAGAAGTTCAGAACAAAATATGCATTCCAGTAGAAAAAGCATGATACACAAATCATCTGCAAAATATGTTCTCAACTATTGATGATGAAATGTTACACATCATCGCAAAGCTGACCAACGACACCTAGATTGAGCTTCTAGACAACTCATCGGTTGACATTTTCGACAAAACAATGAGGAAAGTCTATGCGCTTATTCATTTTGACTCATCCCTCCTTTTCTTTAACCACATGCGACCCCGCGTCCGCACGCGTGGACGTTGTATTTTGTCTTTGCTATACGCAACGCATAATTTAAATGAATTAAAACCAACTGAATACTGTTCACAAGACTCTACACTGTCATTTAAGGGTTAAACTTCTGGTGCACCGCGTCACGTGACACAACGGCTTGCTGTTGATTTCCGTGAAGCGCTTCTATGGGCGCAGCGCCAACAAAAGTGCCTCTGGTAAGAAACCTCTTTAAGATTTTTGATTGAAACCTGTTTGGTTATAAAGAGCATCATCTCTAGTTTCGTTTGATATGCCGCTTTAAAAAATCCGTTAATTTTTTGCACATCAGCGCGCTGATAAACATGATGTCCACATATGTGGAAATTAGGACCATATTCCCTCAAAAGTTGAAAAAAGTTATTTTGAATACCTTTCAACATTAACACATCTGTGGGTCATTTCACTTCATTTTAATATATATTTTGTGTTATTTTATTGTTATCACTGTACAATACGGTTCTATTCATTAACATTAATAAATGCATTCCTATATTTACTGAGCATTATCACATTGAGAATAAATGTATTCATGTAAAACTGATAAATGTGTCTTTCAGAGGCTTTATATGGAGTTAGGATGAAAATAAGGTGCATTTCAAACTGTTCTGAGACCAGTGCAGACAGACAGCACACTGGAGGTTAAGTCATTCACTAAATAGGGAGCAAGGGAGCATCCTATAGCGATCTATGTAGCTAAGTGCATTCACTCCTAAAATCTGATCAAAAGTTCAGTTTCAGGCTGCAGATGATGTTTGGATCACTCAACATGTTTGACAGACATGTGACAATGATAATCAGTACATAGATTCAGAATTTATAATGTATCATTTTATTTTAACATGATTGACAGTGATTGGATGATGCTGGACATTACTTTGAATCAGAATTAATTATGATCATTTCTGATGTAATGTCTGTAACGTCTCAAAAACATGAATATCCAACACTCCTGGACACATAATAAACTATCTGATGAAAAAAATCTGACTTTCTATAGCTTAATATTACTTAAAATGTCACAACTTAGTCCTGCGGTCCACATATGAGGACATCGATTTTTAGGAAAACTATTTGCTCAGGAATAAATTTTTTTGCATGTTTCTTAGATGCTACTATTTACAAATCAAAAAGGGAAATGGAAAATGCACACATCAGTCACGCTCGGCTCTCAGGAGGATAATAAAAAAAAATCTCTGTGTTCCAGTGAGACACTTACAATGGAAGTCAATGGGGTCCATTTTTGGAGGTTTAAAGGCAGAAATGTGACGTTTATAATTTTATAAAAGCACTTACATTAATTCTTGTTAAAACATGTGTATTATTTGAGCTGTGAAGTTGTTTAGATTGTCATTTTATGGTTTACAGCGTTGTGTCGTCATGGCAACAAAGTTGTAAAATTGGCTGTAACTTTCCACAGATGTGGTTAGTAAGTGATTTAATCACAGTAAAATCATGTTAACACACATATTGTTTATGTCTTGTGTCTATACTTTTGAAACAGTGAGTATTTTAATGTTTACAGATTATTGACCCCATTGACTTCCATTGTAAGTGTCTCACTGAAACACACATTTAAAGAAAAGGAGGGACGAGTCGAAATTCATTCTTGTGCTAATCAGCGTTATGCCACAAATGCTGTCGATTGAGCTTAACTTGGATTAAACCTGGAATATATCTTTAAATTTGGGTCTGCTATTCACATATAGCTATCGTATATCTTTAGAAGACTCTCAAAATAGCATGTTAGTTTAAGGGACTACTCTAATACATCTTTCATGGTGTTTTTTTTTTTTGTTTTGTTATTTCTTGAGCTTGACAGCAAGTGCAGCGTGAACATTCTGCTCATTGTTTGTGTTTTACAGTTCCTCCAGATGCAGAGATCGATTCTTCTGGTGCCTGGAGCTTTGGTCACATAGGGGCGGAGCTCAGGTGTGCAGTTAAAGGAAACCCACTGCCACAAAACATCACCTGGTCCAGGTACAGTACCAGATAATCTTGCATAGTCTGACTTTTGACTATCAGCATAAAGTCTAGTCCACTTTGCAGTTTTTCTGGTGAAGAACCGCCCACTTAGCCAGAACGTTCTAACTCAGAAGTGCTCATTCTAGCAGTCTAACGCCTTGTAAAAACAACTGTGTTTCCTGTTGGACTGAAATAAACCTGTGCACATTGGTTTATGAGTTGCATAAATACAACCAATCAGATTACAGCTTGCGATTTTGGCAAGTGTTTGCCATTTTTGTGTGCATTTGGCAATTGTGTGTGAACGGTCCATTGGCTATGTAGCACAAGACTGACGCTGCAGTAAAGCGGTACATCGACAGCATCGACGATTCATTTGCATAAATGCAGACAGGACACTAGTGACACAGCAAAATGCCATATCCTTTTCCAACCCCACCCGCTTGCTTTCTCTTTCTTTTCCCGACACTAACAGAGTGCTTTGAACTGCAGCAGCAATGCATATTCACATGCTCTTTTCAGGAGAAAATAAAGGCTTTGGTGTCACGTTGCAACCTGATAATAACCAGCCAAAAAGCACGCTTGACACAGAAAGAGGGTGAAGAAAAAGAGAAAAAGAAAGAAAAGAGCAGGATGCTGATTAATGAGGATGGGGTGCATCGAAACCCATCCTAAGACCTAAATAACTGTCTCTGTGCTGTAATGAGTGTTTTAAGTGACACTGATGTGCAGACTTGGAAGTGGATTAAAGATGCATGCTATCAACTAGACTGTATTTATAAGTGCTGTTTCCTAAAGCAATCATCACTATTACTATTGCTTATACTTAATGTTAGCTCATACTTCATTTGAACAAACCTCTAACTCTAAGTATTAAAGTTTAGTGTGTCATCCTACAGCTGTTAACCCCTTAAACTCGGGTGCATTTTGGGCTGCCGCCTGCAATTTTTCACACTGAAATTTAAAAGCTCACCATTCACACATACTGTGGAATAATTGCAAACAATTGGTCTTATTATTCATAAATAATATTGCATATGTTTACAATCTTATGGTGAACAGAAAGTAAAACAACTTTAACTTTATAAGCATGTATTTCTGGTTCTATTTGCTCTATCTCCCTGCAAAAAGTCTTATTTTATTCCACTAGATGGCAGCAAGTAATAGGAAAAATATCTTCCATCTCAGTATGCAGATCTGAAATGTAGGTGGCGCTCTAACGCATTTCAGCCCTCTCAGATGTGCTCGTCCATAGACATTCAGTCTTATTTTTATTTCATGCACCACCCCTGTTGTTTCATCGAAAATCTCGGCCTCTGAGTGGACTAGAAGCCCAATCTAGGTGTCATTATAAAGCTAATCCTCCCCTTTGTGAAGATCTATAATATTTTATCATTAGTAGTCAATAGCATATATTTCTGATGATTTGTTTTGCATGCTTTTCCTGCTGAAATGCATATTTTGTTCTGGACATCTAAGATATAACATTGGATTATTCAGCCAAACAAGCTCACAGACAAGTAAACAACGGCTCATTTTGTAGAAAACTGCCTAAGGTAAAAGCAGATATCAAGTTTATAGCTGCTTGAGCCTTACAGCAGCAGTGATCGGTGCATAAATGAGACGTTTGTAGTTGACGTCTTACAGAAATCATATTTCACTTTGTGATTCTTTAGAAAATAATTTTACCTGTAGTATCAGGGCAACAAAATGAACTGTATAACCGCATTCCTGACTTTCAGTGATGCAATTGTTATTATAAAAAATTTTCCGATATGAGTTGGCATGTGGTCTTATTTAAATTATGCATCATGTAAATGCCTTGTTTTGGATATCTCAGAATATGCATTTATAGCCTGCACATTTGCATATTTCCAAATCAATTTGATCTACGAGATAACAGGCAGGTTAAATAAACAGCATGTTAAATGTCGAGCACACATTTCTGGAGCGAGGAGGGGAGAGAATAGTTTACAACTCTTAAAGCATACCTAAAAATAATATACAGATGTACAACCACTCAGGACACCTTAGCAACAGCATGCATACAAAAACATGCAAAAACACAGCAGTGTGGCGGCGAGTTTTGCATGGATAAACAAAACGCAAAAATCCACTCTGTATTCTGCTATCTGTGATTATGGTAAGATAACGGAGTGAAAATGGGCGTACAGTTGAATAAGAGTTTGAGTTTGAGGTGCTTCCTTTCTGGTAGACTTTTGAGTTGAAGCGTGTTCTGGTCACATGATACTCGGATGATGATAACAGACAGGGTCCGAAACTTGAGAGCTTTTTAATGTGTCGTTTGGCATTGAAACACTCTGGAGTTGTGGGCTGTTTTTCTGTGGAATGTTGTGTGTGTGTGTGTGTGTGTGTGTGTGTGTGTGTGTGTGTGTGTGTGTGTGTGTGTGTGTGTGTGTGTGTGTTGGTATCGGGTGTGTCTTGATATCGCACCTGTCTGAGGGGGTTTTGATGGTTTTAGGGTTTAAATCAGTTCTTACCTACAGCAGATTAATCACAGATACTTCTAAAGGAACTAGAGGAAATCTAGTCTTCTGTTTCTAGATGGATTTAGAAAATGCAACAGGGTTTTTATTCAAAATCACTCGCTAGAGATTAGGCAATGTGGGACCAGATGTTGGTTTGAAGTTACTGGTAAATGTATATTTCCCAAAATGTTATTACAATACCTTGAGTAACGGGGCTAAATGAATGACAGATACAAAAAAAATTATATAATAATATTAAATGAATAAATACGATTTTTAACTTCCTGCCATGCTGTAAAAAAAAATCATAATAGAGCTCAATATTTCATTTTTGGAAATTAAAATAAGTTCAATATCAAATTATGACTTTGTACGATTTTAATTGTTGAATACAATAACGTTCCCAGAACGGACATTCTAATGTTCTTTTTTGGTTAGCCAGGAAAGTTTTATTTTTTTACAGAAATAAAACATTCCCCCAACGTTCTCCTAACCTCTATATTCAGGAATCCTTTCTGCAACCCTGCTGTACGTCAACAATCAATCTACAATCCATGTCTTGTTTTGATCCACTGTGGAATTAATCATTAAAATAAGATAAAAACATTATCACACACAATGTAGAAGATTGAATTCATTTTTAAGGTTTGATGGGACATGCATGTTTATCTATCATTGTACCACAACCCTGAAATAACCAGTTAATGACTTAAACGCAATTAAAGGGACAGTTCACCCAAAAATGAAAATTCTCTCATCATTTATTCACCCTCATGCTGTCTCAGATGTGTATAACTTTCTTTCTTCTGCTGAACACAAATGAAGATTTTTAGAAGAATATTTCAGCTCTGTAGGTCCATACAATGCAAGTGAATGATGGACAGAACTTTGAAGCTCCAAAAAGCACATAAAGGCAGCATAAAAGTAATCCATAAGATTCCAGTGGTTTAATCCATGTCTTCAGAAGTGATATGATAGGTGCGGGTGAGAAACAGACCAATATTTAGATCCTTTTTTTGTCACGGATCACTGAAAGCGTGATGTTAGGAGGACCCAAATGCAAGAGTACAAGATGGGCTTTTAATAAAAGAAAAGCTAAACAGAATGCAAAACTCTAATGGTGGAGAGAAAAGGAAACAAAACCAAAACGATAACAAACCAAAACAAAACAGGAGCCAGAAATGAAAATTCTAGACGAAAAGACTAGACTGGGGATAAACATGACTTGACCGATATAACTGAACAGAGACAACGAACTGACACAAGACAGAGCACACGGGGAGAATATATGGGAGAGAAGTCAGGAGGGAACCAGGTGTTGCAGATGATCGGCTAACTAGGTAATGAAGTAACCAGAGCAACGGGGCTGAGGTCACTGCGATGATGCAAGACTGAGAGACACGTGGCAATACGGAAACAAAACAAAGCCACATGCTCTCACAGATGCACACACATGAATGACACGAGCACATATCGCGCCAAACGACAGACAAGACGGGACATTTGTGAAGGGGCTCGGCCACATGTAAACGGGCAACCAAGACCGAAGTGGCCGAACACGACATGACAACGGATCGTGATCCGGACCTGCAGTGCAAGGTGAGCGCCACGCAAAGCATGCCCGAGGTCGTGAGAGTGCATGCTGCAAGAATGACATACAGTAAGAGCAATGCCCTCGTGCCAGTAACCAACAAGACAAGAGAATGCATGACAGCGTCGAAAGATCGAGCCATGCACTCTCACAAAGACTAGACGAGACACTGAACAAGATTGTCAGAGCTCAGTCACAAAGACAACAAAATACAATCAACAAGTGGCTGAACTCTGACACTTTGTTTACTATAAGTCTCCACTTTCACTTTCACTTCTTTTGTTTATTGGCAATTCACATTCTTCGTGCATATTGCCACCTACTGGTCGGGGCTGGTCAAAGGTGGAGATTTATAGTAAAAAAAAGGACATAAATATCAGTTTTAATCAAACCTCTCAAGGACATGGATTAAACCACTGGAGTCTTATGGATTACTTTTATGCTGCATTTATGTGCTTTTTGGAGCTTCAAAGTTCTGTCCATCATTCACTTGCATTGTATGGACCTACAGAGCTGAAATATTCTTCTAAACATCTTAATTTGTGTTCTGCAGAAGAAAGAAAGTCATACACATCTGGGATTAAACAAGGACGAGTAAATGATGACAGAATTTTCATTTCATTTTTTTGGGTGAAATGTCCCTTTAACTAGGCTAACATTAGATTAACTTCTTACCACTGAAGTGTACAGTTTAGCAAAGGCATCTCTGTTTCTCTTCATCTGTGGTCACTAAACAAACACTTTCATTAAAACTCGATTAAACTTGCATATCACGTTCTGTTTGCTGAAAAATAAAGTCTAAAAATAACCACCAGAGAACATCCTCAACAATTTCTTGTTTATCACACACACACACACAAAAAAAAAAACTCACTGCAGTGTTCTGGGAAACTTTGTTGAAGAATGCTAAAAAGAGCATTCCTTGAACAAAAAAATAGTAAATAAATAAATAACCAAATGGGAACCACACGTTAACGTTAGAGGAACGTTCTGTGTTTGCTTGGATTTGCTCAGTTCATTTTATATAAGACAGAATTTATTTCACAGGGTTTTGTGCTTTTAGTTATTTTATCACTGTACTAACTTTTGTCTTGAACTTTGTGATTTAGGAAGGAAGGACGTTTGCCTGCTGGAGTTTCGGTTCAGGGTGATAAACTGGTCTTCAGACATCCTCTGAATGTGTCTGATGAGGGCGTGTACGTCTGTCAGACAGCAAACAGTGTGGGGAAGGTTAAAGCCGAGTTTAAAGTGGAGATTGAAAGTAAGTGTTTGACGTTTAGAACAATAGACTGTATTCAGTCATGACTAATGCAGTCACACTCCTCATTATCGTATATTTGTAGTTTTAGTCATGATTATTCTGTGTGTTGGTTACTGAAGTCAACATGAAATCAAAATGCACTTTTTTTTAACACATATTCCTGGTATTATTGTGCCTGATACATCAGTGATTTTTCTCCCAATTTGGAACGCCCAATTCCCAGTGCGCTCCAAGTCCTCGTGGTCGCTTAGTCAATCCGGGTGGCGGAGGATGAATCTCAGTTGCCTCCGCGTCCGAGACCGTCAATCCGCGCATCTTGTCACGTGACTTGTTGAGCGTGTTACCGCGGAGACATAGCGCGTGTGGAGGCTTCACACTATCCTCCGCGGCATCCACGCACAACTCGCCACGCGCCCCACCGAGAGCGAACCACATTATAGCAACCACAATGTGACTCTACCCTCCCTAGCAACTGGGCCAATTTGGTTGCTTAGGAGACCTGGCTGGAGTCACTCAGCACGTCCTGGATTCGAACTAGCGAACTCCTGGGGTGGTAGCCAGCGTCTTTACCACTGAGCTACCCAGGCTTGTTTTCGTAATCTTTTCATCAACTTAACTCCGCCTCGGAAACTACTTTAATTTTCAGCAAGCATTCTTATTTCTAAACCATATAGAGACGATTTTGACCTTCCCATCAATTCCTCATGAAGCAAGTCAAGTCCCACCCAACTTTTGGAATTTTCGGAAATGCAAAACTGAAGTTTTCATGTTGACCTTAAAATAGTCCTGAGGGTAAAAATAATCAGTTGTTGGTGTCAACAGAAAATGTGCTTAAAATTAACAACAGGATGCGAGATGCTGGAAACATTTCTGTTCCTTTTCTCTGGACGTTTGTGCTGTTGGTCGTCATTTTATTTCCTCATAATTATTTTCACAGTATCCGTGTAAATTTAGATCATGATGACAGTCAATAGTGACTCAGAAACCATCTTCATTTACACGAAAATAACTTTTCACAATTATACTGACCCCACGTGGTAGTCGCCAAAATCATATAAAGGAAATAATTATATATTGTGAATTTTGTCCCTACTGGAACGCTGTATTGTCCAATCAGCATCCAGGACTCAACTATTTACTATATTCTTTTTGCCCTTTTTAATAGGACAGATGGATGGATTCACATCAGCTATCAGGAGTCAACCAGAGACCCTCCTCATCATTTTGGGGGCATCCGTCGCCGGGGGTTTGGTGCTTGTCATGGTAATCGTCATCATTTTCGTGAACTGTCACCTCAGACGCAAGAACAGGAAGTTGAAAAGGGCGCTCAGCGTCAGAACGTGAGTTTTTGCCGTTTGATCTTAGAAACACGTACAGAGAAACTCTAGAATGTAATTCGGCATGTTCAACACGGTAATGAAATGTGTTCTCTCATCTCAGAGAGGAAATGATCAGCCTCTCACGACAGGTGTCCATGAGAAGACTCAACTCCATCAACTCTGATCCCAGAATACAGGTACAACATTACAAACTAACACAAAAGCGTTCTCTTCTGGTTAGCCAGGGACGTTTTTTATGGAAATGGAACGTTCCCTTTAGGTTTGGAGAACATTCCCCGAATGTTCTCCTAAATTAATGTTAAATTTAATTCTTCAATAAAACAGAGTACCTATGACTTCAACACAATCGAGGGATTTTAAAATCAGACTTTAAAAATGTAATAAACATTCAATTAACCTTTACTAAGCTAACTGAAGTGTGCAGTTTATTGGAGACATCTTTGTTTCTCTTCATCTGTAGTGAATAAACAAAAAAACTTTCACTTATACATCATGTTCTATTTGCTTAAAACGTAAAAATAACCATTACAGAACATTCTGGTTCGTTCAAGTCATGTCAGAATGATCGAAATTACGAGTGGAAAACTCGCGACTTTCTGAGTTGGGGGTGTGTCGATGTCAGAATCATGGCGGAAGCAAATTGTTATTGGTAATAGTTTAGTTTTACTTGAGGATTTTGACTGTGCAGTTTAGTTTGTGTGCATTTTTTTGTACTGTTAATGAAGAATAATGATAAAACTTCCCAAAAAATAAGACTCATTTAGCTCATTCTGACTAAAATCACGTGGTATGTACGATCTCCGACCTCGTAAGTACGAACTTCCCAGGAGGACTTGAAAGCACCATAAGTTCTTATTAGGTTGTCACACACACAAAAAAAACCTCCATGCAACGTTCTGGGAATGTTAGTTTATGGTTATACAAAGTGAAACCTAAAAAGAACATTCCTAGAACGTTAGTAATAGGTTTCCAAAAAAATAACCAATTGAGAACCACACGTTAACTGTGTTTGCTGCACTGCTTGTTCAATTTACTTAATTAAAATGAACTAAAGCAACACAATTCTAGAACATTTGGTCACATCTTGATTTCATTGTGTTCTGTCCATTTAAATTTGTAAAATGGAAGTTGGGACTTCATGAATGCTTTTTGTGGTGCTAATCTAGCATTGATGAAACTGGGCAGGGGATTTCCAGTTTTCCAGCAAGTTTTGAAATTAAGTGGTTTTTTTGGGGGTTTTTTTTATCCCCTTTTCTCCCAATTTGGAATGCCCAATTCCCACTACTTAGTAGGTCCTCGTGGTGGTGCGGTTACTCACCTCAATCCGGGTGGCGGAGGACAAGTCTCAGTTGCCTCCGCTTCTGAGACCGTCAATCCGTGCATCTTATCACGTGACTCGTTGTGCATGACACCGCGGAGACTCACAGCATGTGGAGGCTCATGCTACTCTCCACAATCCACGCACAACTTACCACACACCCCATTGAGAGCGAGAACCACTAATCACGACCACAAGGAGATTACCCCATGTGACTACCCTCCCTAGCAACCGGGCCAATTTGGTTGCTTAGGAGACCTGGCTGGAGTCACTCAGCACACCCTGGATTCAAACTCGCGACTCCAGTGTGATAGTCAGCGTCAATACTCGCTGAGATACCCAGGTCCCCGAAATTAAGTGTTATTTTATGTATTTTTAAGCAAGATTGAGAATAGGAGATATGTTACTTAAAAAGAGTGCCTGTTATGCTGGAGTTTTGGGGTTACAATTGTGGTAAAGAACGGCGCTTGTGTTTGGGACGAGGATGGACTTGAGTGTTATAAGCAGTTGCTATTAAATTGACAGTGTCCTTACAATTGCTCACCTGGCGTATGGGCCAATGAAGTGATGCTCACGTCTAATAAATTATTCAAAAATACATTACAAATGCATTTCCCACAAAACAATTACTTCAATACACCCAGGGTCCAAAACGAACTTTTCACCACACCTGCCAATGGCCGGTGACTTGAGAAAATGTACAGGCCATAAAAATTTTTTTACCGCACTTTGGGTCATTTTTTAATTTTATTTTTTTCGTATACACTACATTTACGGCCCTTCTCTTCAGTCACTTGTTTCCCAGTAAGACGTGATGCATTCAAGTGCTGACTTACATTTATGTTATTGTTCTTGGCAGATACTGTTAACAAATACTTAAACAGGTAGTTAGTAAAATGGACCACAATGTGGCAGTTCACCCAAAAATGAAATCTTGCATCCTCTGTAGAACACCAAAGGAGATGTTAGGCAGTATGTCTCGGTCACTATTCACTGTCACTGCATCTTACTTTCCATACAATAAACATGAATGGTGACTGAAACGAACACTCTCCCTAACATCTCCTTTTAAGTTCAATGGTCATACATAAAGTCATACAGGTTTGCAACAACACAAAGGTGAGTAAGTGATGACAGAATTCTCATTTTTGAGAATCACTTTAAGACTACAAGTCAATACTCAACAGTTACATTAAAAATGGCCATTTAATGTTGACGAAATGCATTAAAAATCTTAACAAATTAAATCCTGAGTGAACCTTGCTTTTATAATATGTATATTAAAGATAGATTAATAATAATATTTTCTTATTATGTAGCCTATATTATTATTAATATATATTAGGCTACTATATTATTATTGTGTATATTACATATTTATTAAAACTGCTCTAGAGAGATAAGAGGTGTTTCTTTTCACCCTGCAGCTGAGCAGATCTGGTTGCATACAAGGCATTATTATTTTTTATTTATTTGTTTTGTTGCTATTTCTGCCTTCTGCTATATTTTATGATGGAGCACCACGATACGAAAGCCGGCAATAGCTTTGTTGATTATAAACAGGAGCGATAGTTTTAATGGATCGCTCGCTTACAGAGAGGTAGTACAACACCATTCTCATGTCGTATGAACAGGTTTATAGACCTGTAACATTTTAAGTTAAATAAATATGCGCTTCATCACTGCACACGCTCACACTAAACTCAACAAGCGTTTAATGAGCTGCCGAAAGCTGCACGTGAGAGAGATGCAGAAGAGCTGAAGTATTCGTCCAGATTGTGGAATTACAGTTTGATACAAAGACAAGATTAGTGACTTGATTTGTTCATCTGAATGGATTGGTTCACCAGTTCTCAGCTACATGTTAAAATGAATAAAATAGTGTGGAAATTCCCTGCATTATGAACGGGGAACATGCCGGATTTATTAAATATGTGCGCAATACCTGCTATCCCTCTAATAATAAATATTATTATAATAATAAAGGTTATTATTACTACATTAAGAAATTACAGAAATATAATTGGAGAACAATTATATTGTTATAACTAATAATAACTAATTATATATATATATATATATATATATATATATATATATATATATATATATATATTTATTATTATTATTATTATATATTTTTTTTTTTTTTTTTTTTATTCATGCAGCAAACCACACAGACATAATAGAAAATACAACCTCAAACCACATGAAATCAACATTTTTTATTTATTTTATTTTTCTCCCCAAGCAATAATCACTCCACCCCACCTGACACAAACAAGCACTCTAGTGATCGGAAGTCAACTGACAAAGACACACAAATAGGCAATAAAACAGGAAATATTTAGACATAGAAATAAAAAAATTCAAAATTAAAAAAAAACTCTGATCCCTCTCCACTTCCCCTCCCCGAGAACCCTCCAATAAGGCCAGATAACCGCCCCACTTCCTAATGAAAATATCCATGATATCCAGCCTTCTGTACACCATCTCCTCAAACAACGCCACCCTACCCAACTCAACGCACCACTCACGAAACGAGGGCGCATCAGACGACTTCCATCCCTTGAGAATTAACCGCCTGCCAATCATCACGCATGTCAGGACCCAACTCTCCACGTATTTATCACCCACATGCAGGACCGCTTCATCCCCCAAAACACACAATCTGGGGCAAAACGAAAACCGTGTGTTGACCACTTCACATACGAACCTCTGTACTTTCAACCAAAACTCTTGTATCCTAACACATCCCCAAAAAACATGGGATGTGTCCCCGTCTTCGATTGGCATCCCCAGCAGGTGGGTGTGTCTTTAAGACCAAGCCTATACATTCTAGAGGGGGTCCAATAAAATTGATGCAAAATCTTAAATTGCATAAGGCACACCCTTGCATCTCTAGATGCAGACTTGATGTTTTTTAAATCCCAGCCCACACCCCATCCTCCAACACCAAATTAAAATCTTTCTCCCATACTCTTAATAGAAGTTAAAGCTCCATCCCCCAAACTCTGAATTAGCAAAGTGTAATACACTGATGCCTCATGTCATTTACCAAAAGCAACAAGCACCTCTCCCAAAGTATCTGCCACTCTAGGGGGTGTACGCTACTCCCAAAAATAGTACAGAGCAGGTGGCGCAACTGTAAATATCTAAAAAACTGAGATCTGGGAATCCCAAAATGTTGAGTCAAATTATCAATGATCTCAACACTCCGTTCTCATATAGATCACCGAGTATAGTAACCCCCTGACAATCCACTCTGACCAGCAGAAGGGGGACTTATCAATACATCATTTTGGGTTCAACCATATGCTCGAAGCAGCTTTCAAATAAATGTCCGAATTAAACACTCTGGACACTTTTGTCCATACCGAGTTCAAATGCGAGATGACTGGGTGTAACTTAACTTCACCGGTTAATTTGATAGACAGGCCCTGCAATGGCTAAATAGGGGCAAGAACTTCTTGTTCAATACAAAACCAAGGAGGGGCCCTCTCAGGTGGAAGCGACCAATGAGCCAAATGTCTGAGACCGAAAGCATAATAATAAAACAAAATCTTGGGTAGGCCTAGCCCACCTTTGTCAATCGGCCTATGTAACTTATTGAAGTGCAATCTGGGACGCTTACGATTCCAAATGAAGGACTTCGCTATGCTATCAAATTGCTTAAAATAAGAGAGGGGGACATCTACAGGGAGAGACTGTAGCAGGTAGTTGAATTTTGGAATACAATTCATTTTAATTACATTAACCTTCCCAATCATCGATAAATGTAGTGAAGCCCACCTGTCCACATCGCTCAAAAATCTTTTTATTAGAGGGTCAAAATTAACTCTAAATCACACAAATTTGCTGGGAATGAAATACTCAAATATTGAATGCCCTGTTTGGGCCACTGGAAGGCGCCCTGCTGAAAAGCTGTTGTCAGAGCCAAAGCTTCGGATTTAGACCAATTGACTCTGTATCCTGAGAACTTGGAGAAGGAATTAATAATTCTGTGGAGGCAAGGCATACAGGTGCATCTCAATAAATTAGAATGTCGTGGAAAAGTTCATTTATTTCAGTAATTCAACTCAAATTGTGAAACTCGTGTATTAAATAAATTCAGTGCACACAGACTGAAGTAGTTTAAGTCTTTGGTTCTTTTAATTGTGATGATTTTGGCTCACATTTAACAAAAACCCACCAATTCACTATCTCAAAAAATTAGAATACATCATAAGACCAATAAAAAAAACATTTTTAGTGAATTGTTGGCCTTCTGGAAAGTATGTTCATTTACTGTATATGTACTCAATACTTGGTAGGGGCTCCTTTTGCTTTAATTACTGCCTCAATTCGGCGTGGCATGGAGGTGATCAGTTTGTGGCACTGCTGAGGTGGTATGGAAGCCCAGGTTTCTTTGACAGTGGCCTTCAGCTCATCTGCATTTTTTGGCTCTTGTTTCTCATTTTCCTCTTGACAATACCCCATAGATTCTCTATGGGGTTCAGGTCTGGTGAGTTTGCTGGCCAGTCAAGCACACCAACACCATGGTCATTTAACCAACTTTTGGTGCTTTTGGCAGTGTGGGCAGGTGCCAAATCCTGCTGGAAAATCAAGTCAGCATCTTTAAAAAGCTGGTCAGCAGAAGGAAGCATGAAGTGCTCCAAAATGTCTTGGTAAACGGGTGCAGTGACTTTGGTTTTCAAAAAACACAATGGACCAACACCAGCAGATGACATTGCACCCCAAATCATCACAGACTGTGGAAACTTAACACTGGACTTCAAGCAACTTGGGCTATGAGCTTCTCCACCCTTCCTCCAGACTCTAGGACCTTGGTTTCCAAATGAAATACAAAACTTACTCTCATCTGAAAAGAGGACTTTGGACCACTGGGCAACAGTCCAGTTCTTCTTCTCCTTAGCCCAGGTAAGACGCCTCTGACATTGTCTGTGGTTCAGGAGTGGCTTAACAAGAGGAATACGACAACTGTAGCCAAATTCCTTGACACGTCTGTGTGTGGTGGCTCTTGATGCCTTGACCCCAGCCTCAGTCCATTCCTTGTGAAGTTCACCCAAATTCTTGAATCGATTTTGCTTGACAATCATAAGGCTGCGGTTCTCTCGGTTGGTTGTGCATCTTTTTCTTCCACACTTTTTCCTTCCATTCAACTTTCTGTTAACATGCTTGGATACAGCATTCTGTGAACAGCCAGCTTCTTTGGCAATGAATGTTTGTGGCTTACCCTCCTTGTGAAGGGTGTCAATGATTGTCTTCTGGACAACTGTCAGATCAGCAGTCTTCCCCATGATTGTGTAGCCTAGTGAACCAAACTGAGAGACCATTTTGAAGGCTCAGGAAACCTTTGCAGGTGTTTTGAGTTGATTAGCTGATTGGCATGTCACCATATTCTAATTTTTTGAGATAGTGAATTGGTGGGTTTTTGTTAAATGTGAGCCAAAATCATCACAGTTAAAAGAACCAAAGACTTAAACTAGTTCAGTCTGTGTGCATTGAATTTATTTAATACACGAGTTTCATAATTTGAGTTGAATTACTGAAATAAATTAACTTTTCCGCGACATTCTAATTTATTGAGATGCACCTGTAGATCTAGTGGGGTCAGAGACGAATAATAAAATATCAACTGCATAAAGCAAAAGCTTATGCGCCACACCTCCCGCAATCACCCCTGGAAAATCATCCTCTTTTCTTATCGCGGCTGCTAATGGTTCCAGGGCAAGACAGAACAATAATGGGGAAAGAGGACAACCCTGCCGGGTGCCCCTATCCAGAGTAAAATAATCTGAAATTAATCCATTTGTTTGTACTGCTGATACTAGGTGTCTATAAAGTAACTTAATCCAACCAATAAATGTACTCCCGAACCCATACATTTCCAAAATCTTAAAAAGATAATCCCTTTCTACCATATCAAACGCCTTTTCAGCATCGAGTGAGATGGCAGTGACCGGAGTCTGATCATTCACCACTAACCACATGATATTGATGAAACACCTGATATTATCAGAAGAGCTACGGCCCCAAATAAATACAAACTTTTTCTCCGTATGTGGCAACATCTCTAAACTCACCAGGGCGTGATCTGAGACTAAGATATTTCCAATTGAGCAATCGACTACATATGAAATGAATTCTATTCTAGAATACATTTTATGAACTGATGAAAAAAATGTATAGTCCCTACCAGATGGGTTCAAAAGTCTCCAAATATCTGCAAGACCAAGATTTTTACACATCCTGTGAAGCGTCAGTGTTGCTCTGGGGGGTTTACACACTTTTGCTTCACTATGATCAAGGACTGAGTCCATCAATAGATTAAAGTCTCCTCCCAATATTATATCATGAGTGGTGCCAGCGGTTTGCAACATCCCTTCAAGATCTATAAAAAAGCCCTGATCATCAGCATTAGGTGCATAAATATTAGCCAAAATCAGCCTTTGTCCCTGAATTTCAACTAAAACAATAATAACTCTTCCTAATTTATCTTTAATCTGTTTGAGACATTTGAATTGTAGATGTTTACTTATCAGCGTAATGACTCCCCTGCTCTTACTTGAGCCAGCACTAAAAAAAAACATGTCCACCCCATATCTTCCCAAATTTTTCAGCTTCCTGTGGGGAAAGATGCGTTTCTTGAAGAAACACTGTCATATTTCTTATGCTTAAAAAAAAGTGACGACCTTTCTTCTTTCTGAGGACCTCTGAGTAATTTCTTTTTATTGACGCACAAGGGTTAAATTTGTGCACAATACCCGCTATCCAGTGCCAAATTTCAGGTCTCTATTATAATAATAATAATAATAATAATTATAATACGAATAATAAAGGTTATTATTACTACATTAAGAAATTACAGAAATATATTTCGACAACAACTGTATTATAATAACTAATAATAACTATATTAATATTATTATACCCAATTAATATTTCTCTAATAATTTAATGAACACAGTATTGCTATGAGATGATCTCACCTCCTCTTCTGTCCACAAAAACCTGGTGTTTAAGATTTGTATAGGAACTTGTAGTGAACATTGAAAGTGAATTTGGAGCGTTGTAAATATATCGGCGCACGTTACCAAACAGAAACCAATGCAACACATCTGTTAATCTGTGCACGAGAACACGCCTCACATGTGCTCAGAACAGAGCTCCACACAAGCATCACGTACAGACTGTTCGATTAAATCACATCACAGTCCTTTGCGGTTTAATATTCACACAAGGTCATATCTTGATTTCGATTTTATTTCACTGGATCGTTCAGCCTTCACAATGCAACAGAAAGACGTGTTGTTTTTGTGTTATTTCACTAATTTTATCTCATCACTGCAAACTCACAACTTGGGTATCTTCTTTTGCTGTGGCCCTGGAGATTCAGTAGCGGCGGAGTGCACACCAGAGCATAAGCACAAAAAATGTCCGTACGCATGCTTGTCAGTTGACGTACGCGTAAGAACATTTTCACATCAGTTTCTGCCTTTAATAAATCCCGATTTGTTCCACGCTTTTGACGGATCAAATCCGTGGAATTTATGTTAACGTACGTTTTATAAATGAGGCCCCTTTTCGTGTTCTTTAACAGTTTCGAGTTAAATTTTTTGTCCCTAAAATAAACACAATTTTAAGATTCTTCTCCTTTGTGTATTTTCGGCATATACAGAGCACGCCATTGTGTCAGTCGCAGTATCAAATACAAGCCAGTCTCTCTGTGATCCATCGTCAGTGAAACGGCACCTCTTGCAAAAACGCAGAGAACCGTCGTGATTTTGTGATGTTTGCATTTTGTCGGCGTAACACCAGGTATGTGTCGCCACATTCTGGGGTTATCATCAATAAAAGAAGGGAAAAGTTTTGACTTCCCAGCAAAACGTATTCTTCCGAAGCAAAGCCATCTTCTACGGTAAAAGTTATTAGAATCGTGACTCAGAACATCTAACCAATCACTGCGCTGACCGCTGGTATCTCATTCACTCCCGTCACTTATGACAGAACAGCCAACCAATCACTGACCTCTACCTCTTTGACTAACGTTCTCACAAACACACATTGTTACAATTCATAAAAAAAGTGTCCGACCAATTGGCAGGAAACGCCGTTTCATGTACTCGCCAACGCCGATTTTTACTCCCATTTGGCGCTTGCCGAGTGTTAATTTTGGACCCTGCACGTCTTCTATGATGAAGATTTTTTTCCAATTACTGAGTTCAAAGTCATTTTTAATGTAAAAAATGTACCATCTGCAGATAGCAAAAAATAAATAAATTAAAGTCTTAATGAAAGCTGAAATTTTTGAAAAAAGAATTGTTGGCATGAGTTGTGCACAATAATATTTTATTATTATCTCTTTAAAAAATAAGCAGTGAAACTGATTGAAAATATGATTTATATTTGAAAAACGTTTGTTCATCAAATCACGTGGTGAAACCAACGTGAATTTTGCCATTTTGCTGTCATGTGATAGAAATAATAAAACAGAGAAGATCTCTTTAGACCCACAATACTGTGACGTTTTAAAAACACACATCATTATTTTTTCGTATCGTTATATATCAATATTTTGACATTTTTATGAAAAGGCCCATTTGGTTCAGGTCATTTGGTGCAACCATGAGAAAACTTCTTTATATTCTTGACCTTAAAAATTCATGATATTTGTAAAAAAATATATATATATTTTTCACCTTGAAACATGTTTGAAATGATTAAGCTGAGTACACTCGTGTATTCAAGGTGCAAGAAACTATTTTAATACCTTTTACTTGATGGTTACACCACATGACATTTTTGAAATCATTAAATCATTTTTTTTATTTTATTTTTTGTATAAATATTTTTTCCCAAAATTTGGAAAAACAACATTAACTCAGTGATTTCATGTCTACGAGTTTGACACGTGTTTTAAACTAGATTTTTAAAATATTTCTAATTTTCATCAGCTCAGACAACCTTATGACTTATATTGATCATTAATAAGATAAATGAAGTTCAACATAATAAAATGTAACAATAAAACTTTAATACAAGTTAAGCTCAATCGACCACAAAAATGTATTTCCACTCGTCCCTCCTTTTTTTATTTTTTTTATTTTTTTTATTTGGAATGCCCAATTCCCAATGCGCTCTAAGTCCTCGTCTCAATCCGGGTGGTGGAGGATGAATCTCAGTCGCCTCCGCGTCTAAGACCGTCAATCCGCGCATCTTATCACGTGACTTGTTGAGCGCGTTACCACGGAGACATACACTATATTGCCAAAAGTATTCGCTCACCCATCCAAATAATTGAATTCAGGTGTTCCAATCACTTCCATGGCCACAGGTGTATAAAATGAAGCACCTAGGCATGCAGACTGCTTCTACAAACATTTGTGAAAGAATGGGCCGCTCTCAGGAGCTCAGTGAATTCCAGCGTGGTACTGTGATAGGATGCCACCTGTGCAACAAGTCCAGTCGTGAAATTTCCTCGCTACTAAATATTCCACAGTCAACTGTCAGTGGTATTATAACAAAGTGGAAGCGATTGGGAATGACGGCAACTCAGCCACGAAGTGGTAGGCCACGTAAAATGACAGAGTGGGGTCAGCGGATGCTGAGGCGCATAGTGCGCAGAGGTCGCCAACTTTCTGCAGAGTCAATCGCTACAGACCTCCAAAGTTCATGTGGCCTTCAGATTAGCTCAAGAACAGTGCGTAGAGAGCTTCACAGAATGGGTTTCCATGGCCGAGCAGCTGCATCCAAGCCATACATCACCAAGTGCAATGCAAAGCGTCGGATGCAGTGGTGTAAAGCACGCCGCCACTGGACTCTAGAGCAGTGGAGACGCGTTCTCTGGAGTGACGAATCACGCTTCTCCATCTGGCAATCTGATGGACGAGTCTGGGTTTGGCGGTTGCCAGGAGAACGGTACTTGTCTGACTGCATTGTGCCAACTGTGAAGTTTGGTGGAGGGGGATTATGGTGTGGGGTTGTTTTTCAGGAGCTGGGCTTGGCCCCTTAGTTCCAGTGAAAGGAACTCTGAATGCTTCAGCATACCAAGAGATTTTGGACAATTCCATGCTCCCAACTTTGTGGGAACAGTTTGGGGATGGCCCCTTCCTGTTCCAACATGACTGCGCACCAGTGCACAAAGCAAGGTCCATAAAGACATGGATGAGTGAGTTTGGTGTGGAAGAACTTGACTGGCCTGCACAGAGTCCTGACCTCAACCTGGTAGAGCACCTTTGGGATGAATTAGAGCGAAGACTGCGAGCCAGGCCTTCTCGTCCAACATCAGTGTCTGACCTCACAAATGCGCTTCTGGAAGAGTGGTCAAAAATTCCCATAAACACACTCCTAAACCTTGTGGAAAGCCTTCCCAGAAGAGTTGAAGCTGTTATAGCTGCAAAGGGTGGGCCGACGTCATATTAAACCCTATGGATTAGGAATGGGATGTCACTTAAGTTCATATGCGTCTAAAGGCAGATGAGCGAATACTTTTGGCAATATAGTGTAGCTTGTGTGGAGGTTTCACGTCATCCACGCTCAACTCACCACGCGCCCCACCGAGAACTAACCACATTATAGCGACCACGAGGAGGTTACCCCATGTGACTTTTGAAACAGTGAGTATTTTAATGTTTACAGATTGACCTCATTGACTTCCATTGTAAGTGTCTCACTAGAACACACATTTGTGCTTTTATTAAAGAAAAGGAGGGACTTATTCTGAATGAAAGACATTCAATGAATGACTTAATTTTTCAACTCTTTCCATGTCTTCTTTGTTATCGTTGTTTGTAGCCGGAAGAGAGCTCGTTGATTCGAGGGGACAGTGTCATGAAAAACAGTGTATTATCATTTGAGGTGAGTTATTGACAGCCAGCACATGTGTAAGTTGATGTCATCACCAGAGGAAACCCTGTTGCTCAAACTGTCTGTCTCTCCTCAGGACCACTCCACACAGAGTGACCCGAGAGGAAGATACGCTGACGGAGAGTATGACAGTCTCGGGCGTCCTGCGATCCACATGTCGTACCGGCCGGAGCGAGCCAGTATGAGGCTGAGAGAGGAAGAGAAAAATGAACGCAGACGAAGAGTCGAATCTTTCGTGAGGGCCAGCAACATGTCTCTGGTGAGGCAATAAATGCATCAATGTATGCAGTGTGTACGAACATGGGCAAACTCATAACAGGAGTGGTTCTGTACGGTTTTCTTTCAGGATTCTGGTCTTCACAGAGATCAAAGTTCTTCTCAACAGAGAGATGTGGAGACGGGTGGAGCAGGGTGGAAACGAGGCTCTCGCAGAGAGATTCACAGAGAGGAACGTGATCAGAGAGATGGAGAGATGCAGAGGGATAGAATTCCTGAAGGAGAGGAAGGAAACTCTTATCAGTTATCTGAAGCCACATCGAACTACTTCCAGTGCAGTAACGATGGACTCACTCCAAAGGAGAATCCAAACTGCATCATACTGCACCCACGAGGACAAATGATCTAACGAACCATAAATGGTGCCATTTGAACTCCAGGAATGAAGATGTAAACAAAGTGTTTTCCGTTCATCATCGGAATATGTAGTTTGATCGTCTCTATGGTCACAAAAGTGACACGGACAGTGTGTTAAAGTCATAGTTCACTTCACGTTTGTCCAAAACAGCATGATGTTCTTTCTTCTGTGGAATGCCAAAGCAGATGTTTAGCAGAATGTTCATGCTGCTCTTTTCCATTTAGTGAAAGCATACAGTGAGCAGGGGCAAATAGCTCTAAGCATTTCCAGTTTAAGCAAAATCGGGATTATAAAGTAACTTTTTTCTTAAGTTTGAAAAGGGTTAGGCTCAAAAGTTACGGACAACAAAGCAATTTTTCACATTTCTTGACCTATAGGTGGCACTGTCACCAAACTTTGCATGCAGTCTCAGATGATGGTCCTGATGAAGCATACCAAGTTTCGTTTCAATATGACAAAGCGTTTCCAAGATACAGTCTCAAATCCTTTTTCATGCCCACCTCGGAAACTGTGTTCACGTAACTTTTGAGCAAAGTTGAAAATCTCAATTCTGCATTATTTATTTTGTGCGAACATTTTTTTTTTCTAGTATTATTATTAGTAATATAAGAGTAATATTATTATTTTTTTACAAACACGGCATAAACGGTTCGTTATGCATGAACATATGTAGCTAGCGTTTTATTTAAGGGGGGCCCTTGCAAGAGGATGATCATATTTGGGGTCCAAAGCATTAAAACGATTGAAAACACCCATTTTACCCTACTTTTAGTACCTTTTTGAGCTCAAAAGCATCTGTCCCTGTTCACTTTCATTTTATGGCAAAGAGCAGCGTGAACATTCTGCCTAATATCTCCTTTTTTTGTTCCACAGAAGAAAGTCATATAAGTTTGGAACAGCATGCAGGTGAGTAAATGATGACATAATTTACTTAAGATGCTTAAAATGAACTCCCTTATATAAGAGGATGTGATGGAAAAATGAAGAATTGCAGGAGTTTTCAAAGTCTTCGCTGGATTATGAGGCGTATCAGCTTCAAAGAGATTTCAGCAGTATCAACATGTGATCTCAGACAGTAGTCGGCATATACTGGATAATTGCAGGCATATGCAGTGTGGTTAAATATACGCCTGAGAACACCTGCACATCTCTGCTGACTCAGACTGACTTGAAGTGAATCTTCTGGACCAAGTCTGTGCAAAAGTTGTGTTGATCATAATTGTTATGCCTCATCTAGACACAGTCTACCTCTGCAGCACTCAAAAATTTGAAAGTGAAGATTTTGGATGTTAAAACACTTTGAAACTTTGACTCTGATGCTTTCAAAACATTGTTTCTTAGAATGGCCCGTCGGCTTCTGGTTCAACCAGTGATGTGATTTTGAGGCCGGAACGAGCTGTTCAGCCGACAAATGGAGTGTTTAGACAATCTATTTTGAAACATTAATTATTTTTGCAACTATGCCACTTGTGCCACCGCAATCACACATTGTACCATTAAAGTTTTCTCCAGTGTGTCTAGATAATGGACAAAAGTCTGGATGTGAGGAGACTGCCCGCGGTTAATCCATTCCAGGTGTTGAAGACCAATCATCGGATGTTCTTGTTTGTTGAGTTTGCACTGTTTGAATTTATAAATCCATTAATTGCCAGTTATTCTATATTTAGTTTTTGTAATGCTGTAATATACTGGCTTTGGAGCTCTTCTCTCAAAGAGACGTTTGGAAACAGGAGGTTTATATTAATAGTATCAATAAGTGGCCGTTGGCTCGCAAATGTATTCTGTTTGACTTAAATTTTGGGTAGAGGCTTTCCATTTTAAATTCAAAACTAAAAATGACTGTAAAATTAAGTATTTCTACTTTATGGTTCTTTCCAAATTTTCTTAACCCTTATGTTGTGTTCCAGTCATTTTGACCTGGATGACTTTGTGTGTGTGTGTATGTGTATATATATATATATATATGTGTGTGTGTGTGTGTGTGTGTGTGTGTATATATATATGTGTGTGTGTGTGTGTGTATATATATACACACACACACACACACATTTAAAAAAAAAAAAAAGATTTTTTATACTTAATCCAATTGGAATAAAATTCCTTGAATTTGTTCACATATTGTATCAGAAAACACACAAACATTTGACAATTTTCTTTCAAAATTTTTTTTGGTTTTATTTCGCTTTGTTACACCTGTTGTGTTCCCGGTCAAAAATGAATGGGCGGGGCAAAAAAACAAAACAAAAAAAAAACAAAAAAAGAATAAATGAGGGTTCGGGAGCCTGTATGTGCATGTGTGCTTGCACTAATTCAATATTTAGTGAAACTATATGGATTATTTGAGATTCATAAACCATTAAAATGGGTCGGTCATTTTGACCCGGGAACGCAAGGAGTGGTAGCCAATGAGGAACACAGCAAAAGGGTTAAAAAAGGGTTGACTTACATTACAAAACTTGCTTTTCACCAAAGTAACATCCATTACAGGTAGTTACTGCTGTAAAACCACACATTTGAAAATGACTTGTGCTAGTAATTGAAACAAAATCAGTGTAAAAAACTTTTAGAATGTATTATTTTTTTCTAATGCAGTGATAGCTAATAATAAAAACGTTTTAACAGTTTTACTGTTTAAAAAAATAGTTGTAAAACTATGGTGTTTTGGCTGTAACTATGGTTACAATGTTGCATTTTTATAATGGATAACCAGATTTTGGGAGCAATTAAATCATTATTCAACAGTGAGAAATATTGTCTACTGTAACACTCTACCAAGGAAACCTTTAACTACTAAAAACATAAAACTGTTTTTTTCTAGTTCTATATTATAATATAATATAGTAATATTTGGAACTGTGGAGTGTTTTACATTTTCTGATTTGTACTGACAGCCAGCACATTGTACTGTCAATTACTGACAACATGAATATAATGGCAATATTAGTTATCAAAGTCTTGTATTAATTGATTAGATTAGGTGATGTAACTTTTTGGTAGGCAAAGTTAAACACAAAAGGGTAGTGATTGAACTGCATTTTTTTTTCTTCCATACAATGAAAGTGAATGGTGACTGAGGCTGTCAACATCTCATTTTGTGTTCCATGAGAAATGAGTACATTAAATGATGACAGAATTTTCATTTTTTGGGTGCACTATGCTTTTAAGTACATAAGGTGTTTTTGCATTTTTTATATTTTCTAATGACACATGATTGTCAAAAGTGTTAAGGAGAGAAAAATAGAGGACCACTGATCAGTGAAAAACTTTAATAAATATTAATGAACATTAAAGACACAGAATTTAATTGAACACAATGTTTACATCTTTGGAAACAGTACAGAGAGAGTTAATTAAAGGCACAGTGGTCAGAACAGACTTCAGCTCTTATAGAACGATTGAGGGACAATTCAGTAAGTAGCCATTGCGGCAACTGATGGTATGCAAATGATGCATAGTTATGCAAATTAGGTAACAACAAAATTGAGTCCTGAACACAATTTCAATCACTGCGGTGCAGTGCTATTTTACAACATTAATTGCCAGGTTAAATTGGACTGTGTGGCGCTAATTTCAGTACAGAGCCCCCTTAGAGGACAGGCAGTGAACTTATTTTATGAAATAGTTTTGCAATCTCTCACAATTATTTTGGGTTCACTCACAAAAGATTTATCCATCCCTTACGAAAACCATGGTGTTACTATAGTATGTAGTGTTTTGGTTTTTCTGTATTATTATTACTATGGTTTTACTACAAATATCTTGGTTAAAATATGGTCACTGTAGTAAAACAAAGTAACATTTTGTGGTATAAAACAAAAATTAACCATTGTAAAACAATGGTTAATTTTTGTAAGGGATGTATAAAGCTATTGCAGGGGAACGCAAAACCATTGTGAGAGAATGCAAAGATATTGCGAAGGAAAGCAAAATTATTGCGGGGGAACATAAAAATATTGTGAGGAAAAGCAAAACTATTGTGAGAGAACACAAAAATGTTGCGAGGGAATGCAAAACTAGCGTGCAAATGCAAAACTTTTGCTAAGGAACAAACTATTAATATGTGAACGCAAAACTATTGCGAGGGAAAGCAAAACTATCATGAGGAAAAGTAAGACTATTGCGAGGAAAAGTAAAACTATTCAAAACTATTCGAGGAAAAGTAAAACTATTCAAAACTATTCGAGGAAAAGTAAAACTATTCAAAACTATTCGAGGAAAAGTAAAACTATTCAAAACTATTCGAGGAAAAGTAAAACTATTCAAAACTATTGCGAGGGAAAGCAAAACTATTGCGAGGAAAAGTAAAACTATTACGAGGAAAAGCAAAACTATTGCGAGGAAAAGTAAGACTATTGCGAGGAAAAGTAAAACTATTCAAAACTATTCGAGGAAAAGTAAAACTATTCAAAACTATTCGAGGAAAAGTAAAACTATTCAAAACTATTGCGATTGAAAGCAAAACTATTGCAAGGAAAAGTAAAACTATTCAAAACTATTGCGAGGGAAAGCAAAACTATTGCGAGGAAAAGCAAAACTATTGCGAGGAAAAGCAAAACTATTGCAAGGAAAAGCAAAACTATTGCGAGGAAAAGTAAAACTATTCAAAACTATTGTGAGGGAAAGCAAAACTATTGCGAGGAAAAGCAAAACTATTGCAAGGAAAAGTAAAACTATTGCGAGGAAAAGCAAAACTATTGCAAGGAAAAGTAAAACTATTGCGAGGAAAAGTAAAACTATTCAAAACTATTGCGAGGAAAAGTAAAACTATTCAAAACTATTGCGAGGAAAAGTAAAACTATTGCGAGGAAAAGTAAAACTATACAAAACTATTGCGAGGGAAAGCAAAACTATTGCAAGGAAAAGCAAAACTATTGCGAGGGAAAGCAAAACTATTGTGAGGAAAAGTAAAACTATTCAAAACTATTGCGAGGGAAAGCAAAACTATTAAAAATAATTGCAAGGAAAAGCAAAACTATTGCGAGGGAAAGCAAAACTATTCAAAACTATTGCGAGGGAAAGCAAAACTATTGCGAGGAAAAGCAAAACTATTGCGAGGGAAAGCAAAACTATTCAAAACTATTGCGAGGGAACGCAAAACTATTGCGAGGAAAAGTAAAACTATTGCAAGGGAAAGCAAAACTATTGCGAGGGAAAGCAAAACTATTGCAAGGAAAAGCAAAACTATTCAACTATTGCGAGGGAAAGCAAAATTATTGCGAGGAAAAGCAAAACTATTCAAAACTATTGCGAGGGAAAGCAAAACAATTGCAAGGAAAAGCAAAACTATTGCGAGGGAAAGCAAAACTATTTCAAGGAAAAGCAAAACTATTGCGAGGGAAAGCAAAACTATTTCAAGGAAAAGCAAAACTATTTCAAGGAAAAGCAAAACTATTTCAAGGAAAAGCAAAACTATTGCGAGGGAAAGCAAAACTATTTCAATGTAAAGCAAAACTATTACGAGGGAAAGCAAAACTATTCAAAACTATTGCGAGGAAAAGTAAAACTATTCAAAACTATTGCGGGGAAAGCAAAACTATTGCGAGGAAAAGCAAAACTATTACGAGGGAAAGTAATCTATTGCGAGGAAAAGTAAAACTATTCAAAACTATTGCGAGGGAAAGCAAAATTATTGCGAGGGAAAGCAAAACTATTCAAAACTATTGCGAGGAAAAGCAAAACTATTGCGAGGAAAAGTAAAACTATTGCGAGGAAAAGCAAAACTATTCAAAACTATTGCGAGGAAAAGTAAAACTATTGCGAGGGAAAGCAAAACTATTGCGAGGAAAAGTAAAACTATTGCAAGGGAAAGCAAAACTATTCAAAACTATTGCGAGGGAACGCAAAACTATTGCGAGGAAAAGTAAAACTATTCAAAACTATTGCGAGGGAAAGCAAAACTATTCAAAACTATTGCGAGGGAACGCAAAACTATTGCGAGGAAAAGTAAAACTATTGCAAGGGAAAGCAAAACTGTTGCGAGGGAAAGCAAAACTATTGCAAGGAAAAGCAAAACTATTCAAAACTATTGCGAGGGAAAGCAAAATTATTGCGAGGAAAAGCAAAACTATTCAAAACTATTGCGAGGGAAAGCAAAACTATTGCAAGGAAAAGCAAAACTATTCAAAACTATTGCGAGGGAAAGCAAAACTATTTCAAGGAAAAAGCACAAAACTATTTCAAGGAAAAGCAAAACTATTGCGAGGGAAAGCAAAACTATTTCAAGGAAAAGCAAAACTATTACGAGGGAAAGCAAAACTATTCAAAACTATTGCGAGGAAAAGTAAAACTATTCAAAACTATTGCGGGGAAAGCAAAACTATTGCAAGGAAAAGCAAAACTATTACGAGGGAAAGTAATCTATTGCGAGGAAAAGTAAAACTATTCAAAACTATTGCGAGGGAAAGCAAAATTATTGCGAGGAAAAGCAAAACTATTCAAAACTATTGCGAGGGAAAGCAAAACTATTGCGAGGAAAAGTAAAACTATTCAAAACTATTGCGAGGAAAAGTAAAACTATTGCAAGGAAAGCAAAACTATTGCGAGGGAAAGCAAAACTATTCAAAACTATTGCGAGGAAAAGTAAAACTTCAAAACTATTGCGAGGGAAAGCAAAACTATTGCGAGGAAAAGTAAAACTATTGCGAGGAAAAGTAAAACTATTCAAAACTATTGCGAGGGAAAGCAAAACTATTGCAAGGAAAAGCAAAACTATTGCGAGGGAAAGCAAAACTATTCAAAACTATTGCGAGGAAAAGTAAAACTATTGCGAGGAAAAGTAAAACTTCAAAACTATTGCGAGGGAAAGCAAAACTATTCAAAACTATTGCGAGGGAAAGCAAAACTATTGCAAGGAAAAGCAAAACTATTGCGAGGGAAAGCAAAACTATTTCAAGGGAAAGCAAAACTATTGCGAGGGAAAGCAAAACTATTTCAAGGAAAAGCAAAACTATTTCAAGGAAAAGCAAAACTATTGCGAGGGAAAGCAAAACTATTGCGAGGAAAAGCAAAACTATTACGAGGAAAAGTAAAACTATTCAAAACTATTGCGAGGAAAAGTAAAACTATTCAAAACTATTGCGAGGGAAAGCAAAACTATTGCGAGGAAAAGTAAAACTATTGCAAGGGAAAGCAAAACTATTGCGAGGAAAAGCAAAACTATTGCAAGGAAAAGTAAAACTATTCAAAACTATTGCGAGGGAAAGCAAAACTATTGCGAGGAAAAGCAAAACTATTGCGAGGGAAAGTAATCTATTGCGAGGAAAAGTAAAACTATTCAAAACTATTGCGAGGGAAAGCAAAATTATTGCGAGGAAAAGCAAAACTATTCAAAACTATTGCGAGGGAAAGCAAAACTATTGCGAGGAAAAGTAAAACTATTGCGAGGAAAAGTAAAACTATTGCGAGGAAAAGTAAAACTATTGCGAGGAAAAGTAAAACTATTCAAAACTATTGCAAGGACAAGCAAAACTATTGCGAGGGAAAGCAAAACTATTCAAAACTATTGCGAGGGAAAGCAAAACTATTGCGAGGAAAAGTAAAACTATTGCAAGGGAAAGCAAAACTATTCAAAACTATTGCGAGGGAAAGCAAAACTATTGTGAGGAAAAGTAAAACTATTCAAAACTATTGCGAGGGAAAGCAAAACTATTCAAAACTATTGCAAGGAAAAGCAAAACTATTGCAAGGAAAAGTAAAACTATTCAAAACTATTGCGAGGGAAAGCAAAACTATTGCAAGGAAAAGCAAAACTATTGCGAGGAAAAGCAAAACTATTGCGAGGGAAAGCAAAACTATTTCAAGGAAAAGCAAAACTATTGCGAGGAAAAGCAAAACTATTCAAAACTATTGCGAGGAAAAGTAAAACTATTCAAAACTATTGCGAGGGAAAGCAAAACTATTGCAAGGAAAAGCAAAACTATTACGAGGGAAAGTAATCTATTGCGAGGAAAAGTAAAACTATTCAAAACTATTGCGAGGGAAAGCAAAATTATTGCGAGGAAAAGCAAAACTATTCAAAACTATTGCGAGGGAAAGCAAAACTATTGCGAGGAAAAGTAAAACTATTGCGAGGAAAAGTAAAACTATTCAAAACTATTGCGAGGGAAAGCAAAACTATTGCAAGGAAAAGCAAAACTATTACGAGGGAAAGCAAAACTATTCAAAACTATTGCGAGGAAAAGTAAAACTTCAAAACTATTGCGAGGGAAAGCAAAACTATTACGAGGAAAAGTAAAACTATTGCGAGGAAAAGTAAAACTATTCAAAACTATTGCGAGGGAAAGCAAAACTATTGCAAGGAAAAGCAAAACTATTGCGAGGGAAAGCAAAACTATTCAAAACTATTGCGAGGAAAAGTAAAACTATTGCGAGGAAAAGTAAAACTTCAAAACTATTGCGAGGGAAAGCAAAACTATTGCAAGGAAAAGCAAAACTATTGCGAGGGAAAGCAAAACTATTTCAAGGAAAAGCAAAACTATTACGAGGGAAAGCAAAACTATTCAAAACTATTGCGAGGAAAAGTAAAACTATTCAAAACTATTGCGTGGGAAAGCAAAACTATTGCGAGGAAAAGTAAAACTATTGCGAGGGAAAGCAAAACTATTGCGAGGGAAAGCAAAACTATTGCAAGGAAAAGCAAAACTATTCAAAACTATTGCGGGGAAAGCAAAATGTATTGCGAGGAAAAGCAAAACTATTACGAGGGAAAGTAATCTATTGCGAGGAAAAGTAAAACTATTCAAAACTATTGCGAGGGAAAGCAAAATTATTGCGAGGAAAAGCAAAACTATTCAAAACTATTGCGAGGGAAAGCAAAACTATTGCGAGGAAAAGTAAAACTATTGCGAGGAAAAGCAAAACTATTGCGAGGAAAAGCAAAACTATTGCGAGGAAAAGTAAAACTATTGCGAGGAAAAGTAAAACTATTCAAAACTATTGCGAGGGAAAGCAAAACTATTGCGAGGAAAAGTAAAACTATTCAAAACTATTGCAAGGAAAAGCAAAACTATTGCGAGGGAAAGCAAAACTATTGCGAGGGAAAGCAAAACTATTCAAAACTATTGCGAGGGAAAGCAAAACTATTGCGAGGAAAAGTAAAACTATTGCAAGGGAAAGCAAAACTATTCAAAACTATTGCGAGGTAAAGCAAAACTATTGTGAGGAAAAGTAAAACTATTCAAAACTATTGCGAGGGAAAGCAAAACTATTCAAAACTATTGCAAGGAAAAGCAAAACTATTGCGAGGGAAAGCAAAACTATTCAAAACTATTGCGAGGGAAAGCAAAACTATTGCGAGGAAAAGCAAAACTATTGCGAGGGAAAGCAAAACTATTCAAAACTATTGCGAGGGAACGCAAAACTATTGCGAGGAAAAGTAAAACTATTGCAAGGGAAAGCAAAACTGTTGCGAGGGAAAGCAAAACTATTGCAAGGAAAAGCAAAACTATTCAAAACTATTGCGAGGGAAAGCAAAATTATTGCGAGGAAAAGCAAAACTATTCAAAACTATTGCGAGGGAAAGCAAAACTATTGCAAGGAAAAGCAAAACTATTCAAAACTATTGCGAGGGAAAGCAAAACTATTGCAAGGAAAAGCAAAACTATTGCGAGGGAAAGCAAAACTATTTCAAGGAAAAGCAAAACTATTGCGAGGGAAAGCAAAACTATTTCAAGGAAAAGCAAAACTATTACGAGGGAAAGCAAAACTATTCAAAACTATTGCGAGGAAAAGTAAAACTATTCAAAACTATTGCGGGGAAAGCAAAACTATTGCAAGGAAAAGCAAAACTATTACGAGGGAAAGTAATCTATTGCGAGGAAAAGTAAAACTATTCAAAACTATTGCGAGGGAAAGCAAAATTATTGCGAGGAAAAGCAAAACTATTCAAAACTATTGCGAGGGAAAGCAAAACTATTGCGAGGAAAAGTAAAACTATTCAAAACTATTGCGAGGGAAAGCAAAACTATTGCAAGGAAAAGCAAAACTATTGCGAGGGAAAGCAAAACTATTCAAAACTATTGCGAGGAAAAGTAAAACTATTCAAAACTATTGCGGGGAAAGCAAAACTATTGCAAGGAAAAGCAAAACTATTACGAGGGAAAGTAATCTATTGCGAGGAAAAGTAAAACTATTCAAAACTATTGCGAGGGAAAGCAAAATTATTGCGAGGAAAAGCAAAACTATTCAAAACTATTGCGAGGGAAAGCAAAACTATTGCGAGGAAAAGTAAAACTATTCAAAACTATTGCGAGGGAAAGCAAAACTATTGCAAGGAAAAGCAAAACTATTGCGAGGGAAAGCAAAACTATTTCAAGGGAAAGCAAAACCATTGCGAGGAAAAGTAAAACTATTCAAAACTATTGCGAGGGAAAGCAAAACTATTCAAAACTATTGCGAGGAAAAGTAAAACTATTCAAAACTATTGCAAGGACAAGCAAAACTATTGCGAGGGAAAGCAAAACTATTCAAAACTATTGCGAGGGAAAGCAAAACTATTGCGAGGAAAAGTAAAACTATTGCAAGGGAAAGCAAAACTATTCAAAACTATTGCGAGGGAAAGCAAAACTATTGTGAGGAAAAGTAAAACTATTCAAAACTATTGCGAGGGAAAGCAAAACTATTCAAAACTATTGCAAGGAAAAGCAAAACTATTGCAAGGAAAAGTAAAACTATTCAAAACTATTGCGAGGGAAAGCAAAACTATTGCAAGGAAAAGCAAAACTATTTCAAGGAAAAGCAAAACTATTGCGAGGGAAAGCAAAACTATTTCAAGGAAAAGCAAAACTATTACGAGGGAAAGCAAAACTATTCAAAACTATTGCGAGGAAAAGTAAAACTATTCAAAACTATTGCGGGGGAAAGCAAAACTATTGCAAGGAAAAGCAAAACTATTACGAGGGAAAGTAATCTATTGCGAGGAAAAGTAAAACTATTCAAAACTATTGCGAGGGAAAGCAAAATTATTGCGAGGAAAAGCAAAACTATTCAAAACTATTGCGAGGGAAAGCAAAACTATTGCGAGGAAAAGTAAAACTATTGCGAGGAAAAGTAAAACTATTCAAAACTATTGCGAGGGAAAGCAAAACTATTGCAAGGAAAAGCAAAACTATTGCGAGGGAAAGCAAAACTATTCAAAACTATTGCGAGGAAAAGTAAAACTTCAAAACTATTGCGAGGGAAAGCAAAACTATTGCGAGGAAAAGTAAAACTATTGCGAGGAAAAGTAAAACTATTCAAAACTATTGCGAGGGAAAGCAAAACTATTGCAAGGAAAAGCAAAACTATTGCGAGGGAAAGCAAAACTATTCAAAACTATTGCGAGGAAAAGTAAAACTATTGCGAGGAAAAGTAAAACTTCAAAACTATTGCGAGGGAAAGCAAAACTATTGCAAGGAAAAGCAAAACTATTGCGAGGGAAAGCAAAACTATTTCAAGGAAAAGCAAAACTATTACGAGGGAAAGCAAAACTATTCAAAACTATTGCGAGGAAAAGTAAAACTATTCAAAACTATTGCGGGGAAAGCAAAACTATTGCGAGGAAAAGTAAAACTATTGCAAGGGAAAGCAAAACTATTGCGAGGGAAAGCAAAACTATTGCAAGGAAAAGCAAAACTATTCAAAACTATTGCGGGGGAAAGCAAAATTATTGCGAGGAAAAGCAAAACTATTACGAGGGAAAGTAATCTATTGCGAGGAAAAGTAAAACTATTCAAAACTATTGCGAGGGAAAGCAAAATTATTGCGAGGAAAAGCAAAACTATTCAAAACTATTGCGAGGGAAAGCAAAACTATTGCGAGGAAAAGTAAAACTATTGCGAGGAAAAGCAAAACTATTGCGAGGAAAAGTAAAACTATTGCGAGGAAAAGTAAAACTATTGCGAGGAAAAGTAAAACTATTCAAAACTATTGCGAGGGAAAGCAAAACTATTGCGAGGAAAAGTAAAACTATTCAAAACTATTGCAAGGAAAAGCAAAACTATTGCGAGGGAAAGCAAAACTATTGCGAGGGAAAGCAAAACTATTCAAAACTATTGCGAGGGAAAGCAAAACTATTGCGAGGAAAAGTAAAACTATTGCAAGGGAAAGCAAAACTATTCAAAACTATTGCGAGGTAAAGCAAAACTATTGTGAGGAAAAGTAAAACTATTCAAAACTATTGCGAGGGAAAGCAAAACTATTCAAAACTATTGCAAGGAAAAGCAAAACTATTGCGAGGGAAAGCAAAACTATTCAAAACTATTGCGAGGGAAAGCAAAACTATTGCGAGGAAAAGCAAAACTATTGCGAGGGAAAGCAAAACTATTCAAAACTATTGCGAGGGAACGCAAAACTATTGCGAGGAAAAGTAAAACTATTGCAAGGGAAAGCAAAACTGTTGCGAGGGAAAGCAAAACTATTGCAAGGAAAAGCAAAACTATTCAAAACTATTGCGAGGGAAAGCAAAATTATTGCGAGGAAAAGCAAAACTATTCAAAACTATTGCGAGGGAAAGCAAAACTATTGCAAGGAAAAGCAAAACTATTCAAAACTATTGCGAGGGAAAGCAAAACTATTGCAAGGAAAAGCAAAACTATTGCGAGGGAAAGCAAAACTATTTCAAGGAAAAGCAAAACTATTGCGAGGGAAAGCAAAACTATTTCAAGGAAAAGCAAAACTATTACGAGGGAAAGCAAAACTATTCAAAACTATTGCGAGGAAAAGTAAAACTATTCAAAACTATTGCGGGGGAAAGCAAAACTATTGCAAGGAAAAGCAAAACTATTACGAGGGAAAGTAATCTATTGCGAGGAAAAGTAAAACTATTCAAAACTATTGCGAGGGAAAGCAAAATTATTGCGAGGAAAAGCAAAACTATTCAAAACTATTGCGAGGGAAAGCAAAACTATTGCGAGGAAAAGTAAAACTATTCAAAACTATTGCGAGGGAAAGCAAAACTATTGCAAGGAAAAGCAAAACTATTGCGAGGGAAAGCAAAACTATTCAAAACTATTGCGAGGAAAAGTAAAACTATTCAAAACTATTGCGGGGAAAGCAAAACTATTGCAAGGAAAAGCAAAACTATTACGAGGGAAAGTAATCTATTGCGAGGAAAAGTAAAACTATTCAAAACTATTGCGAGGGAAAGCAAAATTATTGCGAGGAAAAGCAAAACTATTCAAAACTATTGCGAGGGAAAGCAAAACTATTGCGAGGAAAAGTAAAACTATTCAAAACTATTGCGAGGGAAAGCAAAACTATTGCAAGGAAAAGCAAAACTATTGCGAGGGAAAGCAAAACTATTTCAAGGGAAAGCAAAACTATTGCGAGGGAAAGCAAAACTATTTCAAGGAAAAGCAAAACTATTTCAAGGAAAAGCAAAACTATTGCGAGGGAAAGCAAAACTATTTCAAGGAAAAGCAAAACTATTACGAGGGAAAGCAAAACTATTCAAAACTATTGCGAGGAAAAGTAAAACTATTCAAAACTATTGCGGGGGAAAGCAAAACTATTGCGAGGAAAAGTAAAACTATTGCAAGGGAAAGCAAAACTATTGCGAGGGAAAGCAAAACTATTGCAAGGAAAAGCAAAACTATTCAAAACTATTGCGGGGGAAAGCAAAACTATTGCGAGGAAAAGCAAAACTATTACGAGGGAAAGTAATCTATTGCGAGGAAAAGTAAAACTATTCAAAACTATTGCGAGGGAAAGCAAAATTATTGCGAGGAAAAGCAAAACTATTCAAAACTATTGCGAGGGAAAGCAAAACTATTGCGAGGAAAAGTAAAACTATTGCGAGGAAAAGTAAAACTATTGCGAGGAAAAGTAAAACTATTCAAAACTATTGCGAGGGAAAGCAAAACTATTCAAAACTATTGCGAGGAAAAGTAAAACTATTCAAAACTATTGCAAGGACAAGCAAAACTATTGCGAGGGAAAGCAAAACTATTCAAAACTATTGCGAGGGAAAGCAAAACTATTGCGAGGAAAAGTAAAACTATTGCAAGGGAAAGCAAAACTATTCAAAACTATTGCGAGGGAAAGCAAAACTATTGTGAGGAAAAGTAAAACTATTCAAAACTATTGCGAGGGAAAGCAAAACTATTCAAAACTATTGCAAGGAAAAGCAAAACTATTGCAAGGAAAAGTAAAACTATTCAAAACTATTGCGAGGGAAAGCAAAACTATTGCAAGGAAAAGCAAAACTATTTCAAGGAAAAGCAAAACTATTGCGAGGGAAAGCAAAACTATTTCAAGGAAAAGCAAAACTATTACGAGGGAAAGCAAAACTATTCAAAACTATTGCGAGGAAAAGTAAAACTATTCAAAACTATTGCGGGGGAAAGCAAAACTATTGCAAGGAAAAGCAAAACTATTACGAGGGAAAGTAATCTATTGCGAGGAAAAGTAAAACTATTCAAAACTATTGCGAGGGAAAGCAAAATTATTGCGAGGAAAAGCAAAACTATTCAAAACTATTGCGAGGAAAGCAAAACTATTGCGAGGAAAAGTAAAACTATTGCGAGGAAAAGTAAAACTATTCAAAACTATTGCGAGGGAAAGCAAAACTATTGCAAGGAAAAGCAAAACTATTGCGAGGGAAAGCAAAACTATTCAAAACTATTGCGAGGAAAAGTAAAACTTCAAAACTATTGCGAGGGAAAGCAAAACTATTGCGAGGAAAAGTAAAACTATTGCGAGGAAAAGTAAAACTATTCAAAACTATTGCGAGGGAAAGCAAAACTATTGCAAGGAAAAGCAAAACTATTGCGAGGAAAGCAAAACTATTCAAAACTATTGCGAGGAAAAGTAAAACTATTGCGAGAAAAAGTAAAACTTCAAAACTATTGCGAGGAAAGCAAAACTATTGCAAGGAAAAGCAAAACTATTGCGAGGGAAAGCAAAACTATTTCAAGGAAAAGCAAAACTATTACGAGGGAAAGCAAAACTATTCAAAACTATTGCGAGGAAAAGTAAAACTATTCAAAACTATTGCGGGGGAAAGCAAAACTATTGCGAGGAAAAGTAAAACTATTGCAAGGGAAAGCAAAACTATTGCGAGGGAAAGCAAAACTATTGCAAGGAAAAGCAAAACTATTCAAAACTATTGCGGGGGAAAGCAAAATTATTGCGAGGAAAAGCAAAACTATTACGAGGGAAAGTAATCTATTGCGAGGAAAAGTAAAACTATTCAAAACTATTGCGAGGGAAAGCAAAATTATTGCGAGGAAAAGCAAAACTATTCAAAACTATTGCGAGGGAAAGCAAAACTATTGCGAGGAAAAGTAAAACTATTGCGAGGAAAAGCAAAACTATTGCGAGGAAAAGTAAAACTATTGCGAGGAAAAGTAAAACTATTGCGAGGAAAAGTAAAACTATTCAAAACTATTGCGAGGGAAAGCAAAACTATTGCGAGGAAAAGTAAAACTATTCAAAACTATTGCAAGGAAAAGCAAAACTATTGCGAGGGAAAGCAAAACTATTGCGAGGGAAAGCAAAACTATTCAAAACTATTGCGAGGGAAAGCAAAACTATTGCGAGGAAAAGTAAAACTATTGCAAGGGAAAGCAAAACTATTCAAAACTATTGCGAGGTAAAGCAAAACTATTGTGAGGAAAAGTAAAACTATTCAAAACTATTGCGAGGGAAAGCAAAACTATTCAAAACTATTGCAAGGAAAAGCAAAACTATTGCGAGGGAAAGCAAAACTATTCAAAACTATTGCGAGGGAAAGCAAAACTATTGCGAGGAAAAGCAAAACTATTGCGAGGGAAAGCAAAACTATTCAAAACTATTGCGAGGGAACGCAAAACTATTGCGAGGAAAAGTAAAACTATTGCAAGGAAAGCAAAACTGTTGCGAGGGAAAGCAAAACTATTGCAAGGAAAAGCAAAACTATTCAAAACTATTGCGAGGGAAAGCAAAATTATTGCGAGGAAAAGCAAAACTATTCAAAACTATTGCGAGGGAAAGCAAAACTATTGCAAGGAAAAGCAAAACTATTCAAAACTATTGCGAGGGAAAGCAAAACTATTGCAAGGAAAAGCAAAACTATTGCGAGGGAAAGCAAAACTATTTCAAGGAAAAGCAAAACTATTGCGAGGGAAAGCAAAACTATTTCAAGGAAAAGCAAAACTATTACGAGGAAAGCAAAACTATTCAAAACTATTGCGAGGAAAAGTAAAACTATTCAAAACTATTGCGGGGGAAAGCAAAACTATTGCAAGGAAAAGCAAAACTATTACGAGGGAAAGTAATCTATTGCGAGGAAAAGTAAAACTATTCAAAACTATTGCGAGGGAAAGCAAAATTATTGCGAGGAAAAGCAAAACTATTCAAAACTATTGCGAGGGAAAGCAAAACTATTGCGAGGAAAAGTAAAACTATTCAAAACTATTGCGAGGGAAAGCAAAACTATTGCAAGGAAAAGCAAAACTATTGCGAGGGAAAGCAAAACTATTCAAAACTATTGCGAGGAAAAGTAAAACTTCAAAACTATTGCGAGGGAAAGCAAAACTATTGCGAGGAAAAGTAAAACTATTGCGAGGAAAAGTAAAACTATTCAAAACTATTGCGAGGGAAAGCAAAACTATTGCAAGGAAAAGCAAAACTATTGCGAGGGAAAGCAAAACTATTCAAAACTATTGCGAGGAAAAGTAAAACTATTGCGAGGGAAAGCAAAACTATTCAAAACTATTGCGAGGGAAAGCAAAACTATTGCAAGGAAAAGCAAAACTATTGCGAGGGAAAGCAAAACTATTTCAAGGAAAAGCAAAACTATTGCGAGGGAAAGCAAAACTATTTCAAGGAAAAGCAAAACTATTTCAAGGAAAAGCAAAACTATTGCGAGGGAAAGCAAAACTATTTCAAGGAAAAGCAAAACTATTACGAGGGAAAGCAAAACTATTCAAAACTATTGCGAGGAAAAGTAAAACTATTCAAAACTATTGCGGGGGAAAGCAAAACTATTGCGAGGAAAAGTAAAACTATTGCAAGGGAAAGCAAAACTATTGCGAGGGAAAGCAAAACTATTGCAAGGAAAAGCAAAACTATTCAAAACTATTGCGGGGGAAAGCAA
>NC_059348.1:55217300-55340991 GCF_019703515.2 Myxocyprinus asiaticus | reverse complement strand
GAAAAGTAAAACTATTCAAAACTATTTGAGGAAAAGTAAAACTATTCAAAACTATTCGAGGAAAAGTAAAACTATTCAAAACTATTGCGAGGGAAAGCAAAACTATTGCGAGGAAAAGTAAAACTATTGCGAGGAAAAGTAAAACTATTATGAGGAAAAGCAAAACTATTGCGAGGAAAAGTAAGACTATTGCGAGGAAAAGTAAAACTATTCAAAACTATTCGAGGAAAAGTAAAACTATTCAAAACTATTGCGATTGAAAGCAAAACTATTGCAAGGAAAAGTAAAACTATTCAAAACTATTGCGAGGGAAAGCAAAACTATTGCGAGGAAAAGCAAAACTATTGCGAGGAAAAGCAAAACTATTGCAAGGAAAAGCAAAACTATTGCGAGGAAAAGTAAAACTATTCAAAACTATTGTGAGGGAAAGCAAAACTATTGCGAGGGAACGCAAAATTATTGAGAGAGAAAGTAAAACTTTTGCGAGGAAAAGCAAAACTATTGCAAGGAAAAGTAAAACTATTGCGAGGAAAAGTAAAACTATTCAAAACTATTGCGAGGAAAAGTAAAACTATTGCGAGGAAAAGTAAAACTATTCAAAACTATTGCGAGGGAAAGCAAAACTATTGCAAGGAAAAGCAAAACTATTGCGAGGGAAAGCAAAACTATTCAAAACTATTGCGAGGGAAAGCAAAACTATTGCGAGGAAAAGTAAAACTATTGCGAGGGAAAGCAAAACTATTGTGAGGAAAAGTAAAACTATTCAAAACTATTGCGAGGGAAAGCAAAACTATTAAAAACAATTGCAAGGAAAAGCAAAACTATTGTGAGGGAAAGCAAAACTATTCAAAACTATTGCGAGGGAAAGCAAAACTATTGCGAGGAAAAGCAAAACTATTGCGAGGGAAAGCAAAACTATTCAAAACTATTGCGAGGGAACGCAAAACTATTGCGAGGAAAAGTAAAACTATTGCAAGGGAAAGCAAAACTATTGCGAGGGAAAGCAAAACTATTGCAAGGAAAAGCAAAACTATTCAAAACTATTGCGAGGGAAAGCAAAATTATTGCGAGGAAAAGCAAAACTATTCAAAACTATTGCGAGGGAAAGCAAAACTATTGCAAGGAAAAGCAAAACTATTTCAAGGAAAAGCAAAACTATTGCGAGGGAAAGCAAAACTATTTCAAGGAAAAGCAAAACTATTTCAAGGAAAAGCAAAACTATTTCAAGGAAAAGCAAAACTATTGCGAGGGAAAGCAAAACTATTTCAATGTAAAGCAAAACTATTACGAGGGAAAGCAAAACTATTCAAAACTATTGCGAGGAAAAGTAAAACTATTCAAAACTATTGCGGGGGAAAGCAAAACTATTGCGAGGAAAAGCAAAACTATTACGAGGGAAAGTAATCTATTGCGAGGAAAAGTAAAACTATTCAAAACTATTGCGAGGGAAAGCAAAATTATTGCGAGGGAAAGCAAAACTATTCAAAACTATTGCGAGGAAAAGCAAAACTATTCAAAACTATTGCGAGGAAAAGCAAAACTATTCAAAACTATTGCGAGGAAAAGTAAAACTATTGCGAGGGAAAGCAAAACTATTGCGAGGAAAAGTAAAACTATTGCAAGGGAAAGCAAAACTATTCAAAACTATTGCGAGGGAACGCAAAACTATTGCGAGGAAAAGTAAAACTATTCAAAACTATTGCGAGGGAAAGCAAAACTATTCAAAACTATTGCGAGGGAACGCAAAACTATTGCGAGGAAAAGTAAAACTATTGCAAGGGAAAGCAAAACTGTTGCGAGGGAAAGCAAAACTATTGCAAGGAAAAGCAAAACTATTCAAAACTATTGCGAGGGAAAGCAAAATTATTGCGAGGAAAAGCAAAACTATTCAAAACTATTGCGAGGGAAAGCAAAACTATTGCAAGGAAAAGCAAAACTATTCAAAACTATTGCGAGGGAAAGCAAAACTATTTCAAGGAAAAGCAAAACTATTTCAAGGAAAAGCAAAACTATTGCGAGGGAAAGCAAAACTATTTCAAGGAAAAGCAAAACTATTACGAGGGAAAGCAAAACTATTCAAAACTATTGCGAGGAAAAGTAAAACTATTCAAAACTATTGCGGGGGAAAGCAAAACTATTGCAAGGAAAAGCAAAACTATTACGAGGGAAAGTAATCTATTGCGAGGAAAAGTAAAACTATTCAAAACTATTGCGAGGGAAAGCAAAATTATTGCGAGGAAAAGCAAAACTATTCAAAACTATTGCGAGGGAAAGCAAAACTATTGCGAGGAAAAGTAAAACTATTGCGAGGAAAAGTAAAACTATTCAAAACTATTGCGAGGGAAAGCAAAACTATTGCGAGGAAAAGTAAAACTTCAAAACTATTGCGAGGGAAAGCAAAACTATTGCGAGGAAAAGTAAAACTATTGCGAGGAAAAGTAAAACTATTCAAAACTATTGCGAGGGAAAGCAAAACTATTGCAAGGAAAAGCAAAACTATTGCGAGGGAAAGCAAAACTATTCAAAACTATTGCGAGGAAAAGTAAAACTATTGCGAGGAAAAGTAAAACTTCAAAACTATTGCGAGGGAAAGCAAAACTATTGCAAGGAAAAGCAAAACTATTGCGAGGGAAAGTAAAACTATTGTGAGGAAAAGCAAAACTATTGCGAGGAAAAGTAAAACTATTGCGAGGAAAAGTAAAACTTCAAAACTATTGCGAGGGAAAGCAAAACTATTGCAAGGAAAAGCAAAACTATTGCGAGGGAAAGTAAAACTATTGTGAGGAAAAGCAAAACTATTGCGAGGAAAAGTAAAACTATTGCGAGGAAAAGTAAAACTTCAAAACTATTGCGAGGGAAAGCAAAACTATTGCGAGGAAAAGCAAAACTATTGCGAGGGAAAGTAATCTATTGCGAGGAAAAGTAAAACTATTCAAAACTATTGCGAGGAAAAGTAAAACTTCAAAAATATTGCGAGGGAAAGCAAAACTATTGCAAGGAAAAGCAAAACTATTGCGAGGAAAAGCAAAACTATTACGAGGGAAAGTAATCTATTGCGAGGAAAAGTAAAACTATTGCGAGGAAAAGCAAAACTGTTACGAGGGAAAGTAATCTATTGCGAGGAAAAGCAAAACTATTGCGAGGAAAAGCAAAACTATTACGAGGGAAAGTAATCTATTGCGAGGAAAAGTAAAACTATTCAAAACTATTGCGAGGAAAAGTAAAACTTCAAAAATATTGCGAGGGAAAGCAAAACTATTGCAAGGAAAAGCAAAACTATTGCGAGGAAAAGCAAAACTATTACGAGGGAAAGCAATCTATTGCGAGGAAAAGTAAAACTATTGCGAGGAAAAGTAAAACTTCAAAAATATTGCGAGGGAAAGCAAAACTATTGCGAGGAAAAGCAAAACTACTGCGAGGAAAAGCAAAACTATTACGAGGGAAAGTAATCTATTGCGAGGAAAAGTAAAACTATTCAAAACTATTGCGAGGGAAAGCAAAATTATTGCGAGGGAAAGCAAAACTATTCAAAACTATTGCGAGGGAAAGCAAAACTATTGTGAGGAAAAGTAAAACTATTCAAAACTATTGCGAGGGAAAGCAAAACTATTGTGAGGAAAAGTAAAACTATTACGAGGAAAGTAAGACTATTGCAAGGAAAAGCAAAAGTATTACAAGGAAAAGCAAAAGTATTACGAGGAAAAGCAAAACTATCAGGAGGGAACGCAAAACTATCACAAGGAAAGCAAAACTATCGCGAGGGAAAGCAAAACTATTACGAGGAAAAGAAACTGTTGCGAGGAAAAGTAAAACTATTCAAAACTATTGCGAGGGAAAGTAAAACTATTGTGAGGAAACACAAAACTTGAGTGAACGCAAAACTAGTGTGCAAACGCAAAGCTCTTGCTAAGGAACAAACTATTAATATGTGAACGCAAAACTATTGTCAGGGAACGCAAAACTTGTGAGGGAATGCAAAAATATTGCAAGGAAAAGCAAAACTTTTGCTAAGGAACAAACTATTAATATGTGAAAGCAAAACTATTGTCAGGGAACGCAAAACTTGTGAGGGAATGCAAAAATATTGCAAGGAAAAGCAAAACTTTTGCTAAGGAACAAACTATTAATATGTGAAAGCAAAATGTCTTGTTAGGAAACGCAAAACTATTGCGAAGAAACGTAAACTTTTACAAGCAAACGCAACGTATTGGGAAGGAACACAAAACTATTGTAAGGTAACACTACTATAGACCTTATTCACGGTTGCACCATCTTTGATTTTTAATGGAAATTAAAACGAGGCTGTGAGGGATTGACTTACAGTCTCTTCAATGGCAATAACGGTATAAAGCTCCTCGATCACAACTGATTTTCCACAACTCATGTTGTCTGGAGTTCTTTATCTGCTGAATGTTCTTGGACAGATATTTTATCAATGTTTTGTCCGCGGAACGATCCAAAAACACTTTAAACTGCAGTACAGCCATTGAAGAGACTAAGTCTATCCCTCACAGCCTCGTCTTCATTCCTATTAAAAATCAAAGATGGCGCTAGCATGAATAAGGGAATGCAAAACATTTTGTGGGGAAATGCAGCTGTTGCAAAGGAATGCAAAACGTATTGTTAGGGAACGCAAACTTTTTGTGAGGAAACACAAAACTATTTCAGAAAATAAATTCCCTTTAAGGTGCTTCATAGTATTCTGAATACTACAGAATATTCCCTGAATGTTGCATAAATGTCTGTGTGAATATCTAAAATATTCTTACAATTCTGTGGACGTTCATCAGCATGCTTTCGTCTGTATCGGAGGTTTTCTGTGGATTTTCTGGTGCATGCGCAGGTTGCTCTGTTGCGAGAAGTTCTTGCCGGAGGTTCCGCAGCTGAAGGGTTTCTCACCGACACCTATCATATCACTTCTGAAGACACGGATTAAACCACTGGAGTCATATGGATTACTTTTATGCTGCCTTTGTGCTTTTTGGAGCTTCAAAGTTCTGGCCACCATTCACTTGCATTGTATGGACCTACAGAGCTGAAATATTCTTCTAAAAATCTTAATTTGTGTTCTGCAGAAGAAAGTCATACACATCTGGGATGGCATGAGGGTGAGTAAATGGTGAGAGAATTTCATTTTTGGGTGAACTGTCCCTTTAAGTGTTCCACTGAGGGGACGGAAAAAAAGTCATATGGGTTTGGAACCACATGAGAGTGAGTAAACAATGACAGAATTTGTACTGTTACAGGTAAACCAGCTTGACCTAAGTGCCCAAAACACCTGTACTGGTCTATAAAATGGTTTGAATTCGTCATTTAAAATCACCATATTAATCTAGGCTGGTTTAAAGCTGTTTTTCCCAGCAGATTGTTCTATCTCTCCTGGTTTATTTACCTGAGCTGACAGCAGTAATCTCTGTCTTTGACACACTGCAGTATTCTCTCCACTGATGTGAGTTTCGTCTTGAGCATCTTTATTTCTGCGTCTCTCTGTGTGATCTGCAGTCTCATCAGCAACACTTCATCTTCATGCAGTTTAATGATGTCTGAAACAGTACACTCCATCACTGACTTTAACTGAGTTTGGAATAAAGCACTGCTCAACATCTTCTCTTCTGAAATCATTCGACTAACTAAACGCAGTTAAAATGAGATCTCATTGACAGTCTCAATGAATTTCATCAATTGTTGTATTTACTTCTGTGTTTAGCTTCCTTTACCCTAATGACTGGAGAACGGGAAGACACATTTGAAGTACCAAAAAGGTTTGGCTTGTCTGTTTTTTGTTTTTCACGTATCGTGGTATTCTTTGAAGTACACTATATTGCCAAAAGTATTCGCTCATCTGCCTTTAGACGCATATGAACTTAAGTGACATCCCATTTTTAATCCATAGGGTTTAATATGACGTCGGTCCACCCTTTGCAGCTATAACAGCTTCAACTCTTCTGGGAAGGCTTTCCACAAGGTTTAGGAGTGTGTTAATGGGAATTTTTGACCATTCTTCCAGAAGCGCATTTGAGAGGTCAGAGACTGATGTTGGACGAGAAGGCCTGGCTCGCAGTCTTCACTCTAATTCATTCCAAAGGTGCTCCATCGGGTTGAGGTCAGGACTCTGTGCAGGCCAGTCAAGTTCTTCCAAACCAAACTCGCTCATCCATGTCTTTATGGACCTTGCTTTGTGCACTGGTGCGCAGTCATGTTGGAACAGGAAGGGGCCATCCCCAAACTGTTCCCACAAAGTTGGGAGCATGGAATTGTCTAAAATCTCTTGGTATGCTGAAGCATTCAGAGTTCCTTTCACTGGAACTAAGGGGCCAAGCCCAGCTCCTGAAAAACAACCCCACACCATAATCCCCCTCCACCAAACTTCACAGTTGGCACAATGCAGTCAGACAAGTACCGTTCTCCTGGCAACCGCCAAACCCAGACTCGTCCATCAGATTGCCAGATGGAGAAGCGTGATTCGTCACTCCAGAGAACGCGTCTCCACTGCTCTAGAGTCCAGTGGCGGCGTGCTTTACACCACTGCATCCGACGCTTTGCATTGCACTTGGTGATGTATGGCTTGGATGCAGCTGCTCGGCCATGGAAACCCATTCCATGAAGCTCTCTACGCACTGTTCTTGAGCTAATCTGAAGGCCACATGAACTTTGGAGGTCTGTAGCGATTGACTCTGCAGAAAGTTGGCGACCTCTGCGCACTATGCGCCTCAGCATCCGCTGACCACGCTCTGTCATTTTACGTGGCTGAGTTGCTGTCATTCCCAATTGCTTCCACTTTGTTATAATACCACTGACAGTTGACTGTGGAATATTTAGTAGCGAGGAAATTTCCCGACTGGACTTGTTGCACAGGTGGCATCCTATCACAATACCACGCTGGAATTCACTGAGCTCCTGAGAGCAGCCCATTCTTTCACAAATGTTTGTAGAAGCAGTCTGCATGCCTAGGTGCTTCATTTTATACACCTGTGGCCATGGAAGTGATTGGAACACCTGAATTCAATTATTTGGATGGGTGAGCGAATACTTTTGGCAATATAGTGTATCTTTGGGGCATCATGTAAATACCATGGAACTCGTATTATCTGATAAAATTACTGCACCTGGTACCATCACAGTATGTTTCAAATACTATTCCTATAGTAATACGCCGTTGTTTGGACATGCACCAAGGTAGTATGAATGTCTTATTCTTTAAAACACTTACATGGACGTATATGGACCTGGCAATCAATTAGTACCATGGTATACCAATGAGGCAGAGTTACTCCAGAAGGGGGTTGTGCCAGCTCGCAAAGGGGGTGACACTTCCACATGGTTAGGGAAAGAGTTACATGGGGCACATGGGGGGGCCAGGCTTCTGTCCCCTCTGGAACTGCCCCTGATTAGGAGCTCTGTTTATCTTAGTTGGAGGTTTGAAGCTCCCCTCACTTTTTGGAGCTATAGCTGCAAGGATTTCCAAAATGAGGCAGGAGCTCCAAACCGCCAGCAAAGACATACAGAGCCCCTAAACTAACCGTGGGTGGAAGTGCTGCCCCCTTTTGGAGTGGGCCCAACCCCCTTCTGGAGTTACCCTGCCCTCGTTTGGAGATACATACAGAGCCCCTACACTAACCTTGAGTGGAAGTGCCGCCCCCTTTGGGAGTGGGCCCAACCCCCTTCTGGAGTAACCCCGCCCCCTTCTCGAGTTTCCCCGCCCTCGTTTGGAGATACATAAAGAGCCCCTACACTAACCGTGGGTGGAAGTGCAGCCCCCTTTTGAAGTGGGCCCAACCCCCTTCTGGAGTAACCCCGCCCCTTATCGAGTTTCCCCGCCCTCGTTGGAGATACATAAAGAGCCCCTACACTAACCGTGGGTGGAAGTGCAGCCTCCTTTTGGAGTGGGCCCAACCCCCTTCTGGAGTAACCCTACCCCCTTCTCAAGTTTCACCGTCCTCGTTTGGAGATCTCCAGGTTGCAGCAATACCTACTTGAGTTTTAGACCTCTTTGGGTGTGACATTCCTTTGTCATGCATACTATCAATCATAAATAGTGTCAAGTATCCTTCATTATTTATTGTAAAGTTTCATTTTGCCTCCATTTCAAGTCGATTATAGTCCAATATTTCTGGAATCGAACGGCCCTATGATCTGATTTCATAGTACCACTATAGTACTTATAAATTAGGTTGTAATAAGGGCTTTTAGCTGAGGATTTTATCGACAGTGATTTACTTCTGCAATAATCTGAGGTTTAGTGTGTTAGGGTGACAGCTCGTACGCTTGCGCAGTTTGAACCTGCAACCAAGGGTGTAGATTTGGCTTGAACATTGGGGGGGTTGCAGCGTGAAGAATTTACATGTTTCCATTGATCTTGGTATACATATTGGGGTGGGGGGTTGTACTTGCTTGTTTTGATTATTGGGATTGGGGGGTTACCTCCCACCCCATCTCCCCGGAATCTACGCCCCTGCCTGCAACCTTCAGTAGCAGGATCAGTAACCACTGGACCACACCACCTTATCATGTCTTCTAGATACACTGACTAAGGTTAGGTTTTTAGGGTTAGATTTCGTGGTAAGGTTACTGTTATGGTTAGGTTTAGGGGTAGAGGTAGGTTTAGAGTTTCTTTAGGATTCTAAATGAACAATAAACAGTGTGTAAACGTCGCATGGGGCTCTCGCGAGACTTTAGGTAACCGAGGGTTACCTTCTAGACGCAACCTGGACGAAGACAATAGAAAAGAGATTTTTCGCAAGTGACAGTCACCAGCCAATGAGTTACAAAGACTGTTTGAGCTTCCGCTGATACTTTACCGTAAATATAGTAATTCGTAGTAGTCTATGCTTGTTTAATGTCTTTACTTACATTCAATTAATGTGTGATATGGCCTGATTAACATTTGTATTAATTATTTTTTAATTCATTCATTTTTATTGATTATTCGTTTTTTTATTATTACTTTATTAAATTGCATTATTAAAAAAAAATTATTAAACATTTTACAATTTGCCATTGGTTAAAAATAACTGTTAAATAATACTATTTTTAAAAATAATAAGTTTTCCATAGTTTATTAGTAAAGAAAGTAAAATAAAAACTGAACCTTTTCACAGGAATTGTTTTATTCATTCATGCAGACACATAATAAATTAATTAACGTTACACTCAACACACATCATAAAATTTAATTTGGAAACACAATGTGAAAATACAACTGGAAAGTGTAAAAAATACAGCAACAATCACTGAAATCTTCACAACAAATATCAGTGAAAAATTTAATCCTGTCCATTTTACAGTCCATCAACAAATCTCCATCTGTTTTGTTTTCAGGTGTTTCGTCTTTCTGTTTTGTGTCCGATCATCGTGCATGCGTCTGCTGTTACCTGTGCACCGGGAGCCCATCCCACTCACCTGAGTGTGTCCTTTGATGGGACTTTAGACTAGAGCGTTGTGTGAAACATTTCCCGCACTGACCGCACTGGTACGGTTTCTCGCCGCTGTGCACTACGGCATGCCGGATTAGGTTGCAATGCTTTGTGAAACTGCGGCCGCATTGTGTGCATGTGAACGGTTTCTCACCCGTGTGACTGCGCAGATGCTCCTTCAGCTGACTGAAGCGACTGAAGCACTTTTCACAAAAAGAGCAGCTGAAGCGCTTTTCTGCGTCCACACTTGACCGCCAGTGAGTCCGAAATCGCCGGACAGCACCGAGTGTGCCAAGACCGTACTCAGGAATAGTGTGCATACTGGCATCTGATTCCACCTGGTTGGTGATGTTGGCATCGTGTAGATGGTCAACCGGAGTGGGCAGAGTCGTGTGGTGCTGTTGCCTGTATATGGCACCAACCGAGCTCAGCCTATCACCGTGAGTAATGTGACTTCGCTCCTGTGTGTTTTCATTACACCAGGTTTGGCGGTTTGGATCACTTCTATTTACCTGTCCAAAATCGTAAAGCTCCATGTGTATTCTCTCCACAGGATGTAGATTATTTCTGGACGCTTCTGAGACATCAGGTTGGGGGAAGATACCCGTGTTTTGTGACACCTGGACGTCACGGGTTTGTTCAGGCAACAGTTTGGTGTGTCTCTCCTCGTGAGCAAAGCTCAGCTGATCTCTTGGTCGTCTTATGTTGGACTCAGATTCCTCGGTATGTAAACACTCTTCCTTGTTGTCTTCTTCAGCTTTCACTTGGAGTCTCAGATCACTCTCGCACTCTTCACGAAGCTTCATCTGTTCAGGATGTTCTGTGGAGGTCTGTGCATGCATGAAACATGTGTTTTGGATCTCTGGATCTCCAAAAAGTGCTTGTTGTTTGTCCATGTTCTCCTGAGCTTGAATATGTTGAACGTTCCGCTCGTAGTTATAATCAATATTCCCTGCATCTTAAAACCAAAAACATAAAGGTTAAAGGAATCGTTCAGCCAAAAATGACGTTCCAAACCCGAATGACTTTCTTCTGTCAAACACAAAAGGAGATGTTTAGGAGAATCTTCACGCTGCTTTTTTCCATACAAAGAAAGCACACAGTGAGCAGTGGCTATCAACCTAAAAACCATAACATTTCGGGCCTGGGTAGCTCAGCGAGTAAAGACGCTGACTACCACCCATGGAGTCACGAGTTTGAATCCAGGGCGTGCTGAGTGACTCCAGCCAGGTCTCCTAAGCAACCAAATTGGCTCGGTTGCTAGGGAGGGTAGAGTCACATGGGGTAACCTCCTCATGGTTGCTATAATGTGGTTCTCGCTCTCGGTGGTGTGTGTGGATGCCACGGAGAATAGCGTGAAGCCTCCAAACACGCTACGTCTCCGCAGTAACGCACTCAACAAGCCACGTGATAAGATGCGTGGACTGATGGTCTCAGACGTGGAGGCAACTGAGATTCGTCCTCCGCCACCCGGATTGAGGCGAGTCAATATGCCACCACGAGGACTTAGAGCACATTGGCAATTGGGCATTCCAAATTGGGGAGAAAAAGAGAGAAAAAAAAAAAACACAATTTCAATAAAAATATAATAGGAGAAGATTTTCAGTGAATAACGACTTCAATTTGGGTCTGTTCCTTTGAAGATTTGAAATATAGCACATAATTTGGATGAAGCGCCATCAAAGCATCATTACAGAGAAATGAATTATTGTGTAAATAAATTTTACTCGAGTTGTGATCTAGATGTCTAAACTGAATGCAATGAGATAAAAAGAACATGTGTCACAAAATAATGGCAAGAAACCAACAAGCTGTTTTTTGCTGCACCAGTGAAGTCCGATTCACAAGCAAATGACTCTTTTGAACCGGTTCTTTTAAAGAGCATTGAAGAGGAGTTACGAACTCATGAGTATCCAGACGAAATCTTCTCTGAACGATTCACTGAATCAGTCAGAGCGGTTACTGAATCCACATTTGACTCACTTACTGAACTGAAGGTATCATTATTTTTCATGTGGGAAAAGAGCAGCGTGAACATTCTGCTAAACATATCCTTGGTGTTTCACAGAAGAAAGTCATAAAAAGAATGTCACGGAAAGTATTTGGAACATCATGAAAGTGAATAAACAATGACAACATTAATTTGAGGGTAAACTAACCATTTAATTGCTATTCTCTAAACCTCTAAAGCAAAACAGTGTGTAAAATATGTGTTTGTGTTTTGTCATTTCTCGCTGTTGTGGTTTTATTGTGTGAGGTTCTCACCTTCTCCACGGCTTTCTGTTTCCTGTTCATATCTTTCATCTTTGATCACTGGAGTTCTGATTCCATCATCCAGCACACATACAGACTACAACACATGGGAAATAACAACATAGTCTTAATTGATCCATTAATCCAATTAATAATATGGATTTTTGAAAATCATTTTATAGAGATTACTGTGGCAGGTGTCTACGTGTATGTAAGTTACCAATCCTTGCAATTAATAGATTTTAAAACGGAGGATTTGGCATTCCTGGTCCCTCATGCAGCCAGAAATTTCCATTATTTTTTAGTTTTTTTTGTGACTTCAAAAACAATTTTCATGTCCATGAATTTTCCAGGCATGCAAACTTTCCTGAGCTCTTCCCTGACTGTTGAATTTCTGCACATATCAGAGGTACACTTCAGTGAGTGTGAGTGTTGAATCTCTTTATTTCTCACCTGTTTGATGTTATGAGTCGTTTGTTGTGTATTGTCATCTTGATCTCTGATCACATCTGCACCAGCATCTGTCACACACACTGTCTTCAGTGGAGTAGGATACCGATCGGATGTGCCACACGTCCACACTAAAACGCATCAAAAATGCATGATTCACCCATGTGACATTGATCAGTTCTAATCAGCAATCCTAAAGAAATGTGACTCTGGAATTAAAAGTATATCATCATTTGCATGTAATACTAAGGACAATGGTATTACACTAAACCCAACTATTTTAGACATGTACTGTACCATGTCAATTCCATGTTCTTTGGACACTTACCATGGTAATACCGTGTTTTTTTTGGATATTTACCAAGGTAAAAGCATGTTTTTTGGACATCTGTCATTGTAATACCATGTTTTTTTAACATCTATCATGGTAAAACCATGTTTTTGAACATCTATCATTATTATACCATGTTTGTTTTTTTTACAACGATCATGGTAAAATCATGTTTTTTGGACATCGATCATGGTAAAATTGTGTTCAAAAAAGGAAGTGGGCTGGGTGAGTGGGGTCCAGAGTGATTTTTCCAGCCTTTTTCCTCACTTTGGAAGTGTTCTTAAAGGGAGGGCAGGGGGCAACCAATAATCCTCTCAACAGTCCGATTTCGTAGCTGAACCAAACCAGACAGTTAATGAAGTGCAGAGGACAGACTCAATGACTGCTGAGTAGAACTGGATCAGCAGCGCCTGTGGCAGGTTGAATTTCCTCAGCTGCCGAAGGAACTACAACCTCTGCTGGGCCTTTTTCACAATGGAGTCAATGTGGGTCTCCCACTTCAGGTCCTGTGAGATGGTAGTGACCAGGAACCTGAATGACTCCACTGCTGCCACAGTGCTGTTGAGGTGAGGTTGAGGTGAGGTGAGGGGGTTCAGTGTTGGGGTGTTCCTCCTAAAGTCCACAATCATCTCCACTCTTTTGAGCGTGTTCAGCTCCAGGTTGTTTTGAATGCACCAGACAGCCAGCTGTTTAACCTCCCTTCTGTATACAGACTCATTGTCATCTTGGATGAGGCCGATGACAGTAGTATCGTCTGCAAACTTCAGGAGCTTGACAGAGGGGTCCTTGGCAGTGCAGTCATTTGTGTACAGGGAGAAGAGCACTGGGGAGAGAACACATCCCTGGGGGGCACCAGTGCTGATTGTACAGGTGCTGGAAGTGAATTCCCCCATTCTCACTAGCTGCTGCCTGTCTGTCAGAAAGCTGGTGATCCACTGACAGATAGACGTGGGAACCAAGAGTTGGTGTAATTTATTCTAGAGTATAGCTGGGATGATGGTGTTGAAAGCCGAACTGAAGTCCACAAAAAGGATCCTTGCATATGTCCCTGGTCTGTCCAGATGTTGCAGGATATGATGCAATCCCATGTTGACTGCATCATCCACAGACCTGTTTGCTCGATAAGCAAATTGAAGGGGATCTAGAAAGGGTCCAGTGATGTCCTTCAGGTGGGCCAACACCAGTCTCTCAAATGACTTCATGACCACAGACGTCAGAGCGACAGGTCTGTAGTCATTAAGTCCTGTGATTTTTGGTTTCTTTGGAATGGGGATAATTGTGGAGCATTTGAAGCAGCAGGGAACTTCACACTGCTCTAGTGATCTATTGAAGATCTGTGTGAAGATGGGGGCCAGCTGGTCAACACAGGATTTTAGACAAGTGGGTGAAACACCGTCTGGGCCCTGTGCTTTCCTTGTCTTTTGTTTCCGTAAGACCCAGCACACAGCCTCTTCACAGATCTTAAGTTCAGTTTGAGTAGCAGGAGGGGGGAGGACGGGGGTTGCAGGAGGTGTTGGTGTTTGTGTGAAATGAAGGTCAGAGTGGGTGTGGGGTGTGAGACTGGGCCTTTCATATCTACAGTAAAACACATTCAGGACATCAGCCAGTTGTAGGTTCCCTACAGTGTTGGGGGAAGGTCTCTTGAAGTTAGTAATGTCTTTCAGGCCTCTCCACACTGATGCAGGGTTGTTAGCTGAAAACTTGTTTCTCAGCTTTTCAGAATAGCTTCTTTTAGCCACTCTGATTTCCTTATTCAGTGTGTTCCTGGCCTGATTGTACAAGACCCACCTCTGTAAGCACCCTCTTTTGCCTGACAAAGCTACCTGAGTTCTGCTGTAAACCATGGTTTGTTATTGTTGAATGTTAAATAAGTCCTAGTAGGAATGCACATGTGCTCACAGAAACTGATATGTGATGTCACAGTATCTGTGAATTCATCCAGATTGGTTTCTGCAGCCTCAAATAAACTCCAATCAGTGCAAAGAAGGCTTGTAGTTCCAGCTCTGCTTCATTGGTCCATCTCTTTACAGTCTACAGGTTTAGCTGATTTTAATTTCTGCTTGTAAGTTGGGGTAATAACGGTTTTTCTGGACATCTTATCATTGTAATATCATGTTTTTTTGACGTGTAACATAGAAATACATTTTTGGACATTTACCATGGTAATACCACATATTTGGATATCTATCATTGTAATAACATCTTTTTCTGGACATCTATCATGGTAAAACCATGTTTTATGAACATCTATCATGGTAAAACCATATTTTTTGAACATCTATCGTGGTAATACCATGTTTGTTTTTTTGGATATTTACCATGGTAAAACTATGTTTTTGGGACATCATGGTAATAACGTTTTTTCTGGACATCTATCATTGTAATATGTTTTTTAGATGTGTAACATAGTAATATAATGTTTTTGGACATTTACCATGGTAATACCATATCTTTGTACATCTATCATGGTAATAACATCTTTTTCTGGACATCCATCATGGTAAAACCGTGTTTTTTGGACATCTATCAAGGTAATACCATGTTTTTGGACATCTGTCATGGTAATAACATCTTTTTCTGGACATCCATCATGGTAAAAACATGTTTTTTGGAAGTGTAACATAGTAACAGCATGTTTTTGGACATTTACCATGGTAATACAATGTTTTCTGGACATCCATCATGGTAATACCATGATTCTGGATACCTGTTGTTGTAATACCATGTTTTTTGGACATGAACCATGACAATTTGTGTGTGTGTGTGTACATGTCCTATGGTAATACCATGGTATTCTTTGAAATACCTTGGGGTACCATGTAAATATGGTACAAGAATGCAATGATGACCTCTGACCTCTCCTCCTGCCCCGTCCTTTGACCCTCCGCAGTTCATTCTCCATCATCACGCATTTCCTCTTCAGTGTATCAATATCTTTCCTGCTACGGCTCAGCTCCACTTTAATCACCGCACAGCTGTCATCCACCCGCCGCTTTATTTCTGCTACAGCCGCTTTAGCAACAATGTCCATAATGGACACTAACTGCGCCTGGAACGAGCACTGCGACATTTCTGCACTAGATCTTTATTGCGATACCTGATCACGGGTCAGCCTTAAGACTGGTCGGTTTACAATTAGCCAATTCAGAATTTATTTAATAAAAACACTAGAAAATAGTCGCAGGATCAGCTGTTTAAATTTCACGTTTCCTCATAGAAATAGAATAAACGGATAGAATGACCAACACCATGAAACAAAATTCCCGAAATGGGCGGTGCCTCTGACTGGTTTAATACACATTTAAATAAATATGATTTATATTTTAAATTTTCACTGTATTTGTTGTATTGAGATGTCTATTAAAGTTTACCAATGTCATTATTCATACGTAATTTTTTGTTTAGAACACACACACACACACACACACTTTGTCACGCGGTACCCGTTACTTTTCTCAGCGATGACGAGGATAGACCAATCACAGTCGTTTGAGATTTCTGGAAACTAATTTTATACAATTATTTTACACAGATTACTAAGGTGGGTTATCATTTTAATATTAGATAGTCATTAGATATTTCTAAACTAACGATTCAAAAGATAATATTTCTTTGTTTATACATGTTTAAGGCGAAAAATCGTCTTTGGCTTTTTGAGCCTCCGAGCGCCCCCTGGAGGAAGACCACAGAAGTGCGTTTCAAACGAGTTACAGTCGCCATCCAACGGGTTGGGCTTCCGCTAACACTGTACCGTAAAAAAATACTAATTTACAGACTCATAAAATGGTTCAGAAAGGGCCAATCCCTATCTCAAACACTCGAAACATCATTTTGTTTGTTAAATAACCTATATATTATGATGTGCAGAAGTGTGGTTTATATCAAGGTACAGATATTCCTATCAGTTATTTCATGCACAAATAAAACTATTCTATCACCAACACATAGAGAACTTTCTTAATTCATGCATAACCTCACAAAACCAAATGCTATTTTATTTTGAAATGCTATTTTCCATTACGCACTCTTATTGGTGTGGTTTTTGGACATGATGTAGCACAGTAGTACCATGGTGTTCTTTATTTGATGTACCTTGGAGTATTATGCAAGTATTATGGTAAATAAATATGGTAATCATTCAAAATCAGAATCAGAATCAGAATTAACTTTATTGCCAAGTATGCTTACACATACAAGGAATTTGTCATGGTGACAGGAGCTTCCAGTGTACAACCATACAAAAACAATACAAAAACAGCAGCAAGACATAGATAATAATAAAAAAAATTAAAAATAATTATATACATACGTACAGACACACACATACATACATACACACATGGGTAGTGCAAATCTAATACAATCTGTTATGTACAGTGTAAATACAAATCTGTTATGTACAGTGCAAATGTTTTTTTTTTTTTGTTGTTTTTTTTTCTTCAGAGGAATGAAATGGCAGAAGAGGCTGGAGGCAATTTAACTGTTCATGAGATGGATAGCCTGAGGGAAAAAACTGTTCCTGTGCCTGACGGTTCTGGTGCTCAGAGCTCTGAAGCGTTGGCCAGAAGGCAACAGTTCAAAAAGGTAGTGGGCAGGGTGAGTGGGGTCCAGAGTGATTTTTCCAGCCTTTTTCCTCACTCTGGAAGTGTATAGTTCTTGAAGGGGTGGGGGGGCAACCAATAATCCTCTCAGCAGTCTGAACTGTCCTTTGTAGTCTTCTGATGTCTGATTTCATAGCTGAACCAAACCAGACAGTTATTGAAGTGCAGAGGACAGACTCAATGACAGCTGAGTAGAATTGGATCAGCAGCACCTGTGGCAGGTTGAATTTCCTCAGCTGGCGAAGGAAGTACAACCTCTGCTGGGCCTTTTTCACAATGGAGTCAATGTGGGTCTCCCACTTCAGGTCCTGTGAGATGGTAGTGCCCAGGAACCTGAATGACTCCACTGCTGCCACAGTGCTGTTTAGAATGGTGAGGGGGTGTCAGTGTTGGGGTGTTCGTCCTAAAGTCCACAATCATCTCCACCGTTTTGAGCGTGTTCAGCTCAAGGTTGTTTTGACTGCACCAGACAGCCAGCTATTTAACCTCCCTTCTGTATGCAGACTCATCGTCATCTCGGTTGAGGCCAATGACAGTGGTGTCATCTGCAAACTTCAGGAGCTTGACATGGGGTCCTTGGCGATGCAGTCATTGGTGTAGAGGGAGAAAAGTAGTGGGGAGAGCACACATCCCTGGGGGCACCAGTGCTGATTGTACAGGTGCTGGAAGTGAGTTTCCCCTGTCTCACAAGCTGCTGCCTGTCCGTAAGAAAGCTGGTAATCCACTGACAGAGAGTTGGTGTAATTTATTCTGGAGTATAGCTGAGATGATGGTGTTGAAAGCCGAACTGAAGTCCACAAAAAGGATCCTTGCATATGTCCCTGGTCTGTCCAGATGTTGCAGGATATGATGCAATCCCATGTTGACTGCATCATCCACAGACCAGTTTGCTCGATAAGCAAATTGAAGGGGATCTACCATGGTATCAGAGAACTATGGTGTTTTTGGACTTGTACCATGGTAATAACATCTTTTTCTGGACATCCATCATGGTAAAATCATGTTTTCTGGACGTGTCATGGTAAAACCATGTTTTTTGAACATCTGTCATGGTAAGACCATGTTTTTGGACATCCATTTAGGTGAGACCATGTTTTTTGAACATCTATCATGGTAAAACCATGTTTTTTGAACATCTGTCATGGTAAAACCATGTTTTTTGGACAGCTGTCTTGGTAAGACCATGTTTTTGGACATCTATCAAGGTAAGACTATTTTTTTAACATCTATCATGGTAAAATCATGTTTTTGGACATCTATCAAGGTAAGACCATGTTTTGTGAACATCTATCATTGCAAAACCATGTTTTTTGGACATCTATCATGGTAAAACATCATGGTTACTTGTGTAACCTCTGTTCCCTGATGGAGGGAACGAGACGTTGTGTCGATGTAGTGACACTAGGGGTCACACTTGGGAGCCCGAGACACCTCTGGTCTTTGATAAAAGGCCAATGAAAATTGGCGAGTGGTATTTGCATGCCACTCCCCCGAACATACGGGTATAAAAGGAGCTGGTATGCAACCACTCATTCAGGTTTTATGCCGAGGAGCCGAGACAAGGTCCGGCCATTTCAGCGGATAGTTCAGCATTGTGGCAGGAGGGACACAACGTCTCGTTCCCTCCATCAGGGAACGGAGGTTACACAAGTAACCATGATGTTCCCTATCTGTCACTCACTCGACGTTGTGTCAATGTAGTGACACTAGGGGTCCCTATACGAAACGCCACAACTGGCTGAACTGTGTTACGTGAACTGGCGGTGTGTGGTGGGCCGACCACTGTGTGCCTCGTAGCCAGCACACCAGGTCAATACGTAACCTCCCCCAACATAGTTATGAGTGTCGAACGGCCCTTTGGGGACAAGTCGACTACCCAAAAGATAGAGACAGGCTAACCCAGTCGTGGCCTCTTTTCCCCTTCTCTTTTTCCACTCCCTAAAAAAGAAGGGGGATTATCCGACTGGGCCACCAGGTCTAGTCGGGGGGTGTCCCTCCCATGGGGAGGACACCGCGGAGACCACACCTCACCCAAAGAGAGGGGGATATTTAAGTGGAAAAATACATCACATGGTCTTTCCGACCACGTGGAGATTCTTCAAGGTAGATCCTACCCAACGGGGCAGGAGTTACTACAAACATAGAGACTGGGGCAGAGGGGCTCTGCCCAAGGTAGACGCAGTTTGCCAACAGAGAAACGAATTAGCGGAAGATATACATTGCATGGGGTTAGCCTCACAGGGAACCGCCACATGCGGATCACCTACACCAGAACAGGACTCTTAGTTAGCACGTGCACTGGGCCTGCATCGAGTCTCTCTGAAAACTCGACTGCCACAGGGCTCGGAGGAAGTCAACCAGGGAACAACGTTTGTGAACACTACTGGGAATTAATGGCGCATATCTTCAGCTCAAAAGGAGGTGGAAGGCGCAATGTACAAGCGATACACCCGGCTGGCTATCCTGGGCTTATCCGCTTGTATTGCATGCCACTACCTGGGATGAAACCGGTTCCACCCAGAGATTGTAGAACCTTGCAAAGGTGTTGGGTGTTGCCCAGCCTGCTGCTCTGTAAATGTCTGTGTAAGAGGTTCAGAGGAAAGGAGGAGGCGAGAACTGGCTTGACAACTTAAATAATAATTTAATGAACAACTTAAACAAAAACACACAATCATAAACACACACACAGTACTGTCGTCCCCGGCCGCCTTTATCCCTCGCACGCCCCATCAGGCTGATTGGGAACCGGGCATGCATCATTCCAGCCCGGCCCCGCCCTCCTCGGCTCTACACTCCTCCCGGCGTTGCCTCAGGCCGGGGAGCCCCCGGCATGACGTACATCCCCCCTTCCTCTCCGGGGGGGCATGCCTTGCGCCCTGACTGCCTTGCGCCCTGACTGCCGGCGGCCATCCCCGCCTTCCTCGACCTGGGAGGAGACAGGAGGGGAAAAACAACAACAAATTGTCGAGGACTCTGCGATGGGAATCCCTCCTCCTTCCCGGGTTTCGGCACCAGTGTAAGGGGTTCAGAGGAAAGGAGGAGGCGAGAACCGGCTTGACAACTTCAATAATAATTTAATGAACAACTTAAACAAACACACACAATCATAAACACACACACAGTACAGCTGCCTGTAATTCTCTCTCTCTCGAACTGTCGCCTTTATCCCTCGCGTGCCCCATCAGGCTGATTGGGGACCGGGCGTGCGTCATTCCAGCCCGGCCCCACCCTCCTCGGCTCTACAGTCTGTTAGAGGGGCACCCCTGGCCAGGGCCCAGGAGGCCGCTACATCCCTGGTAGAATGGGCTCGTAGCCCTACCGGGGGCGGCATGTCCTGGGCGTGATATGCCATAGCAATGGCGTCAATGAGCCAGTGGGCGATCCTTTGCTTGGAGACAGCGCTTCCTTTCCGCTGTGCACCAAAGCAGACAAAGAGCTGCTCAGAGATCCTAAAGCTCTGCGTGCGATCCAAATAGATGCATAAAGTGCGCACCAGACACAGCAACGACAGGGCTGAGTCTGCCTCCTCCTGGGGCAGCGCTTGCAGGTTCACCACCTGGTCCCTAAAAGAGGTCGTGGGAACCTTGGGCACATAGCCCGGTCGGGGTCTCAGGATCACGTGAGAGTAGCCCGGACCGAACTCCAGGCACGTTTCGCTGACAGAGAATGCTTGCAGGTCTCCAACCCTCTCGATGGAAGTGAGCGCAGTAAGGAGGGCAGTCTTCAAGGAGAGTGCCTTAAGCTCAGCTGACTGCAAAGGCACAAAGGGGGCTCTCTGCAGACCCTGAAGAACTACAGAGAGGTCCCATGAGGGAACAAAGCACGGTCTGGAGGGATTCAGCCTCCTGGCGCCTCTCAGGAACCTGATGATCAGGTCGTGCTTCCCTAAGGACTTACCGTCAACTGCGTCATGGTGTGCTGCTATGGCAGCAACGTACACCTTCAAGGTGGAAGGGGACAGCCTCCCTTCCAACCTCTCCTAAAGGAAGGAAAGCACTGATCCGACTGCGCACTTGGCGAACAGACGCCACTTGAAGGCATACAGGTGCCTCGTAGAGGGGGCCCTAGCCTGAGTGATCGTGTCTACAACCATGGGTGGTAGACCGCTTAGGTCTTCCAAGTCCCATCCAGGGGCCAGACATGGAGGTTCCAGAGGTCTGGTCGCGGGTGCCAGATGGTGCCCTGTCCCTGAGAAAGAAGATCCTTCCTCAGGGGAATTCACCAGGGGGGGCTGTCGCGAGGATCGTGAGGTCCAAGAACCACATCTGGATGGGCCAGTTGGGTGCTACCAGGACGACCTGCTCCTCATCCTCCCTGACCTTGCACAGGGTCTGTGCAAGTAGGCTCACTGGGGGAAACGCATATTTGCACAGGCCAGGGGGCCAGCTGTGTGCCAGCGCGTCTATGCCGAGGGGGGCATCGGTCAGTGCGTACCAGTGCGGGCAGTGGGAGGACTCTTGGGAGGCGAACAGGTCCACCTGTGCCTGTCTGAATCGACTCCAAATCAGCTGGACCACCTGAGGGTGTAGTCTCCACTCTCCCCTGAGGGTAACCTGCCGTGACAGCGCGTCCGCTGTAGTGTTGAGGTTGCCCGGGATGTGAGTGGCTCACAGCGACTTGAAGTGCTGCTGACTCCAGAGGAGGAGACGGCGGGCGAGTTGTGACACACAACGAGAGCGCAGACCACCTTGATGGTTGACATATGCTACCGTTGCCATGTTGTCTGTCCGAACTAACACGTGCTTGCCCTGGATCAACGGCCGAAACCTCTGCAGGGCGAGCAGAATTGCCACCAACTCGAGGCAGTTGATGTGCCAATGCAGTCGCGGGCCCGTCCAGAGGCCGGCGGCTGCCTGCCCATTGCAAACAGCACCCCAGCCCGTTTTGGAGGCATCTGTCATTACCACGACGCGCCTGGTGACCAGTTTTAGGGGAACACCTGCTTGTAGAAATGAGAGGTCGGTCCAAGGGCTGCCTCTGCGACCTTTGGAAGACGCGAGGAGACAGGGACAGGCCGAAAGGGAGGACCTTGTACTGATATGCCTGACCCTCGAATGCAAACCGCAGGAAGGGTCTGTGTCAAGGAAGGATCGATACCTGGAAGTACGCATCCTTCAGGTCTACCGCCGCGAACCAATCTTGATGCCAGACGCTCGCCAGAATGCGTTTTTGCGTCAGCATCTTGAAAGGGAGTCTGTGTAAAGCCCGGTTCAGTACTCGCAGGTCCAAGATTGACCGCAACCCACCGCCTTTTTTCAGTACAATGAAGTAGGGGCTGTAAAACCCCTTCTTCATCTCGGCCGGAGGGACAGGTTCTATCGCGCCCTTCCGAAGGAGGGTATAATTGTAAAACCATGTTTTATAGACATCTATCATTGTAAAACTATGTTTTCTGGACATCCATCATGGTAAGACCATGTTTTTTGAACATGGTTCATGGTAAGACCATGTTTTTTAGACATCTGTCATGGTAAGACCATGTTTTTTTAACATCTATCATGGTAAAACCATGATTTTTGGACATCCATCATGGTAAAACCATGTTTTTGAACATCTATCATTGTAAAACCATGTTTTTTAGACATCTGTCATGGTAAGACCATGTTTTTTTTTAACATAGTTCATTGTATGACCATGTTTTTTGGACATCTATCAAGGTAAGACCATGTTTTTTGAACATCTATCATGGTTAGACCATGTTTATGAAAATCTATCATTGTAAAACCATGTTTTTTTTAGATATCTGTCATGGTAAGACCATGTTTTTTGAACATAGTTCATGGTAAGACCATGTTTTTTAGACATCTGTCATGGTAAGACCATGTTTTTTGGTCATCCATCATGGTAAAACCATGTTTTTTCAACATTTATCAAGGTAAGACCATGTTTTTTGAACATCTATCATGGTAAAACCATGTTTTTTCAACATCTATCATAATTTATAATTAATTATTTTTTTTTTTAATTATAATTATAATTAATTAATTAATTTTCTTTATCACACATTATACATTTGCACATATACAGTGAAATTCTTCTTTTCACATATCCCAGCTAGGCTGGGGTCAGAGTGCAGGGTCAGCCATGATACAGCGCCCCTGGAGCAGATAGTGTCAAGGGCCTTGCTCAAGGGCTACCACTGCCCCTCAAGGTAAGACCATGTTTTTTTTGAACATCTATCATGGTAAAACCATGTTTTTTGGACATCCATCATGGTAAGACCATGTTTTTTGAACATAGTTCATGGTAAGACCATGTTTTTTAGACATCTGTCATGGTAAGACCATGATTTTTAGACATCTGTCATGGTAAGACCATGTTTTTTGAACATAGTTCATGGTAAGACCATGTTTTTTAGACATCTGTCATGGTAAGACCATGTTTTTTGAACATAGTTCATGGTAAGACCATGTTTTTTTAACATAGTTCATGGTAAGACCATGTTTTTTGAACATCTATCATGGTAAGACCATGTTTTTTAGAGATCTGTTATGGTAAGACCATGTTTTGTTAACATAGTTCATGGTAAGACCATGTTTTTTAGAGATCTGTCATGGTAAGACCATGTGTTTGAACATCTGTCATGGTAAGACCATGTTTTTGAACATCTGTCATTGTAAGACCATGTCTGTTTGTAACATCTAGTCATGGTAAGACCATGTGTTTGAACATCTGTCATGGTAAGACCATGTTTTTTTTTTTTAACATAGTTCATGGTAAGACCATGTTTTGTTAACATAGTTCATGGTAAGACCATGTTTTTTGAACATCTATCATGGTAAGACCATGTTTTTGAACATCTATCATGGTAAGACCATGTTTTTCAACATCTATCATTGTAAATCCATGTTTTTTAGAGATCTGTCATGGTAAGACCATGTTTTTTCAACATCTATCATGGTAAAAACATGTTTTTTTGGACATCTATCAAGGTAAGACCATTTTTTTGAACATCTATCATTGTAAAACCATGTTTTTTAGAGATCTGTCATGGTAAGACCATGTTTTGTTAACATAGTTCATGGTAAGACCATGTTTTTTGAACATCTATCATGGTAAGACCATGTTTTTGAACATCTATCATTGTAAAACCATGTTTTTGAACATCTATCATTGTAAAACCATGTTTTTTGGACATCTGTCATGGTAAGACCATGTTTTTGAACATAGTTCATGGTAAGACCATGTTTTTCGGACATCTATCAAGGTAAGACAATGTTTTTTGAACATCTGTCATGGTAAAAACATGTTTTTTGAACATATGTCATGGTAAAACTATGTTTTTTGGACATCTATCATGGTTAGACCATGTTTCTTGAACATCTGTCATGGTAAAACCATGTTTTTGAACATATATAATTGTAAAACCATGTTTTTTGAACATCTATAATTGTAAAACCATGTTTTTTGGAAATCTATCTTGGTAAGACCATGTTTTTGAACATATATCATTGTAAAACCATGTTTTTTGGACATCTGTCATGGTAAGACCATGTTTTTGAACATAGTTCATGGTAAGACCATGTTTTTTGGACATCTATCAAGGTAAGACAATGTTTTTTGAACATCTGTCACGGTAAAAACATGTTTTTTGGACATCTATCATGGTTAGACCATGTTTCTTGAACATCTGTCATGGTAAAACCATGTTTTTGAACATATATAATTGTAAAACCATGTTTTTTGGACATCTATCAAGGTAAGACCATGTTTTTTGAACATCTGTAATTGTAAAACCATGTTTTTTGGAAATCTATCTTGGTAAGACCATGTTTTTGAACATATATCATTGTAAAACCATGTTTTTTAGACATCTGTCATGGTAAGACCATTTTTTTTTTTAACATAGTTCATGGTAAGACCATGTTTTCTGGACATCTGTCATGGTAGGATCATGTTTTTTTAACATCTATCATGGTAAAACCATGTTTTTTGGACATCCATCATGGTAAGACCATGTTTTTGAACATCTATCATTGTAAAACCATGTTTTTGAACATCTGTCATTGTAAAACCATGTTTTTTGGACATCTGTCATGGTAAGACCATGTTTTTGAACATAGTTCATGGTAAGACCATGTTTTTTGGACATCTATCAAGGTAAGACAATGTTTTTGAACATCTGTCATGGTAAAACCATGTTTTTGAACATATATAATTGTAAAACCATGTTTTTTGGACATCTATCAAGGTAAGACCATGTTTTTTGAACATCTGTAATTGTAAAACCATGTTTTTTGGAAATCTATCTTGGTAAGACCATGTTTTTGAACATCTGTCATGGTAAAACTATGTTTTTTTGGACATATATCATGGTTAGACCATGTTTTTGGACACCCATCATGGTAAAACTATGAGTAAACTCATTCCCTCAATTGAATTGAGTAAAGGCATCTCCCTTTTCTCAGTTCACTTCACTTGGTAATAGAATGAACTTCACTATTTAAGTTAAGGTAACTAGATGCAAGTAGACTTAACTCAGATTTGCTATTTAAATGTTGTTGTTTCAACTTAATAATTTTAATTGAATGGACTCAAATTTAGGTCATACAACAACACGGCTGGGACTGATGGGAACCCACATGTTCCCTTTGAACAAGGAAACGTAATTAAATAATTCAAGCGCAAGGCATGGGTATTCCCCATAGCTTCAGTTTTGTACTCAATAGTTTGAGTTATTAACACTTAAAATCTTAAGTTTATGGATTTTATAAATATATATATATATTTAAATAAGTTCAAGGAACTTAGATATGAGTTATGAGCCCAAAACTTGATGTTTCAAGTAATGTTTAATTAAGACAACTTGATATTTCCAGTAATATCAACATACTGTAAAATATCAATACTTCCACTGTGCTTTGTTATTTGGTGTCCCCTTTTGTCTTTCACTTTATTAAGACTGCTCAAATATTGTGGTAAATGGCCTGGTGTTTCTCATACAAAGCAGTTGCACAGATGCATAAACAACGAGACGCTGCCGAGATGAAGGCGTCAATTAGAAATGAAGAATCAAGACTGAAAGAAACTAAAAGACACAGGAAGTCGGTGAGGGAAGTTCAGTGGTTTCTTGCGTCACAGACATTTTAGACTGAAGCTTGTGCCGGTGCAGAGAGAGAAAGGTAAGAGCTCAACATTTGTACTTTATTAGTCTCTGCATTTTCAATTCTTCATTTGAGTTGACTCTAAAGATGCTAAATGGGATGGCCACTGTATAGTCTCCACTCGTGAACTATGTAGGCAGGAAAGGCCTAAGTTTATTTGATGATGTGAGCATAAAACAGTCATGGGCTTCAGATCTGATCACTCATTTCCGCAAGAGCACTGGATAGAGGGTGAGGAACAAATGTGGTGAAATGTTAACTGCTGACAAACAGTAAAACGATGCAAAATGTCTGACAGGGGTTTGAGAGATTCAAATTATTTGTAGTATTTGTATTTTGATCTTTTGTGTTATAGTCAGATATCAAGAGTGACATATCTAGAAAGGTTTGAGGGTGTGGCCTTGAATTGGTGCAAAACTCAGAAACCCAGAGGAGGAAATCATGTCAGGGTGGCACGCGACCCAGCCCAGCGCAGGCACTGAGGTTTCGTGTTGTGAAGGTTCAGCAGAGCTTTAATGAATAATATTGGACAGAATCTAACAGTGATCACACTGATTGCACATGTAGTGGAAACACTGCAGCATTTGTGGTTCATCTTTGATGATATGATCAGATTAAAAGGGGGAATGTACTCATATGGGTTGACATACTTTTTACTTTTGATTTGGTTTGAAAAAAGTATGCTTTTTATTTTGAAACTGAGGTACTATCTGTGTAGACTTTGCTTTGTTTTTACATCCCTTTTGCATTTTGCTGTTTTTGCATGTCCTGTGTGTAACACAGGAGAATGGAAAGGAGGAGGCGAGAACCGGCTTGACAATATAAATTATATTTTAATCAGAAACTTAAACCAAAAGACACACACAGGTAACTCTCTCTCTGTCGCACTGCCGTCTCCGGTCACCTTTATCCCTCTCGGGCTTGATCAGCCTGATTTGGGGCCGGGTGTGCAGAATCACGACACGGCCCCGCCCTCCGCCCTGCCCCATTCCTCCCTCGTTCTCTCGGGATCTGGGAGGGGACAAGGGGAGGGAAACAACAACAACAAAAATGCAGTACTTGTACGCCGTAACGGCGATGGTACCAAATTAAAACACTAATATTTAAAAAGAGAGGGAAAAGGGAGGAGAGAGAGAGAATTTTTTTTTAATAATTTACTCACCGGTTCTCCGATACGGCGTAGCCTGGTCCTCGGCCACTGCTCCACCCTCTAGCGGATGACAGCCGTGCCTCCCCGGGCGGATCGGAGGCGGTCCTCCGGCCCCTGGCGGACGGAACCCCCCGCCACGTTCCGGTGGACGGAAGGGGTCTCCCCCACCCCTGGCAGTGGTCCTTCTGCTCCAGGCGGTCGACCAGGAGCCCCTCCTCCCCTCGCGGTCAGCGGCCGTTCCTCCGCTCTCAGGTGGCCGGGCTCCTCCGTCCCCTGGCAGATGGCCGTGGCTGCTCCGTTGGGGTGGATGGTAGTGGTGAGGACTCTACTACGGCGCATCCCTCATCCTTCCCGGATTTCAGCACCAGTGTAACACAGGAGAATGGAAAGGAGGAGGCGAGAATCGGCTTGACAATATAAATTATATTTTAATCAGAAACTTAAACCAAAAGACACACACAGGCGTCGGGCAGCTGCCTGTAACTCTCTCTCTGTCGCACTGCTGTCTCCGGTCACCTTTATCCCTCGGGCTTCATCAGCCTGATTAGGGAGCGGGTGTGCAGAATCACGACCCGGCCCCGCCCTCCGCCCTGCCACACTGTGTTTGTGAACCTCAAGGAGAATTTAATTGCTCAGAAGTTGCTTAGGAGTATAACATTTATTTATATGATTAATTATTATTATTTATTACAGTATAAACAGACATAAATGAGTCAGTTGTAGATATACAGTAAGGCTGCACAATTAATCTGTTACTGTATATAACCGTAAAAAGTGTCAATTACTGCATTCCATTTAGGTGTACTCCCATTGCGTCATAATTTTCCATTTACAAACAAAATTTTTGGGCCGTTGTGTGCATGAATGCAAAGGCAAATCAGTGGCGTTTATATTAGTCTAAAGGCATATCAGTAATGCTCACTATCTAAATTAAACTGTGTATAATTTATTCAAAATATGAATAACACTTTGTTTTTCATGCAATTAAAATAATAATGTAATTCATGAACACAGTTCTCGGCTTGTTTTGATGCATAGACCACATAAAGAACATTGCATGCAGCTTCCCCAAACAAAATAAGTGTTTGAATGTAAATTCTGTTCATGTAAATTAATAATCACAATTACAATATCAAAGAAAATAATCGGCATTTATGATTTTTGTCATAATCGTGCAGCCCTAACATGTGGTAACAGTACAGAGCTATAAAATGAATGTGGATAGCATTCCTCAGATCATTTGATTTTGGGAGAATTTGATGAGAAATGTCTGCGATCATATCGTGATCTCTGTCTTTTGGTATCTTGGCGAGTCTCAGCCAACTCTGCTTGAATGCGGAATTATATACCACCATTTTCAGTGTACAATGTGGCTTATAAATAACTTTTGTTTTGCTTTGATTTTTGCAGATATATTCTTTATCTCTGCTATTCTGGACAATATCCATTCGTCAGATCACAATGTAGTCCATCACTCAAACACTATCAGTGGATCTGTTTACAAGTTTGGTTCTTGGAGCAACGCTGGATGCACCGGATTACCACCATGTGTGGTATAAGTGTAGTACTTCACACATGATCGTTTATTGCAGCAGCTGGCACAGGAATCCACAGGATTGAATGTTAGAGAGGCGATATGAGGAGAGGACGCAGAAAAGGAGGAAGTCGGGAGAAGGTATTCGGATGCGACCTGCTAGAACATCTGACCTCCACCGCGCAAGAGAGTGAGTGTTCTCAACAAAGAGTTTTAAAGCGACAGATCACCCGAGAAAGGAAAAGTCTGTCATCGTTTACTCACCCTCATGTTGTTCCAAATCTGTATGATTTCCTCTTGATTTTCCGTGGAACACAGGAGATGTTCACATTGTTGTTTGCCACATTGATAGTCACCAGTGTTGGGTGTAATCTGATTACAATGTAATTAATTACTGTTATCTAATTACTTTTGAGCCAAAAAGTAATGTAGCGCATTATATTTAACATTTTTGTTATGAGATCACAGTTACTGACTTTCAATCACAATGGATTTTACAGTTCACCCAAAAATGAAAATTCTCTCATCATTTACTCACCCGCATGCTGTCCCAGATGTGTGTGACTTTCGTTCTTCAGCAGAACACAAATGAAGATTTTTAGAAGAATATTTCAGCTCTGTAGGTCCATACAATGCAAGTGAATGGTGACCAGAACTTTGAAGGCCCAAAAGGCAGCATAAAAGTAATCCATAAGACTCCAGTGGTTTAATCCATGTCTTCTGAAGTGATATAATAGATGTGGGTGAGAAACAGATCAACATTTAAGTCCTTTTTTAACTATAAATCTACACTTTCACTTTCCCATTCAGCCACCTAGTGGTCTGGGCTGGTCAAAGGTGGAGATTGATAGAAAAAAAGGACTTAAATATTGATTTGTTTCTCACCCACACTTATCATATCACTTCTGAAGACATGGATTAAACCACTGGAGTCTTATGGATTACTTTTATGCTGTCTTTATGTGCTTTTTGGGCCTTCTGAGTTCTGGCCACTTGCATTGTATGGACCTACAGAGCTGAAATATTATTCTAAAAATCTTCCTTTGTGTTCAGCAGAAGAAAGAAAGTCATACACATCTGGGATGGCATGAGGGTGAGTAAATGATGAGAGAATTTTCATTTTTGCATGAACTGTTCCTTTAATTGTTTGTGCTCTTCAAACCATGGTCAAGCTCCACTCCACTCACCACAGTGGTAACCCCCAAAATTCCAGCATTATTGGAACTCTTCTAAATCTCAACATAACAAACATTAAATACTAACTATTCTCCTCTCATATGCATCTTACACAAAAACATTTTAATTTCAACATTTACTCTCTCCATCCAGTTTCGTGCAATGCTGAGAACTACAAATCATTGCGGTTTCAGTTAAAGCCAACAAAATTATTTATGTTGTCCCAACGCAAATGCATTAAGTAACACCAAGTTAACAAGACACTTGTTTTTGTTGAAACAACTCAGTTAAAATAAGTTCACTTGGTTACATGTATTTGTTGAGTAATATAAACAAGGCAAGATTAGGTAACCTGACGATAGTGAATGTTATATTTTTTGGGAGTGAATAAAGTTATTACTTATAAGTGCATTACCTGGGTTACACATATTTCTAAAATGTTATTTATATATAATACATTTAAAATATGAATACATATGTACATTTCTGTGACAGCTGAAGGGTGTGACAGCGAACAAGGAGGAAATATAGACATTTTTTGTTGTTGAGAGGAAATTATTTCTGTGAAAATTGTTTTAGAAAGTAACTAAGCAAAATAATTAGTGAAGTAATCATATTACAGTTTTAGAGAAATAATTAGTCATTTGTAGCGGATTACTTTAATGAAAAAAATTTTTTTTTTTTTTTTAATCCAAAACTGAGCGCAGACTTCTGTTACAAATATTCCTTGTGTTGCATGGATGAAAGAAATTCACACACACACCCGAAAAATAATTTTATGATTTACGCATTTCAATTTCACAACCTTTAGTAAGCTTTAATAAAATAAAATGTAAAAAAAAAGTTTTATTTATTTAATTTTGTTAAACATGACACAATTTTATGGAATTTTGTTATAAAATCGAACAGTGTAAATCTTAAAAATAGGCTCAAATATTTTTTGAGTGCATTTTTTGGGTGAATTATCCCTTTAAGGTGTTTGTTTAATGGTCATCTTGCTATTGAATTCGTAAGGGATTTGCTGCAAATGAAATTCTTTCTCTCTGTTCTGAGCAGTTCCTCTAGTATTACGCAGCTGTAGTGAATTCATTGAGGAACATGGAATCGTTGACGGGATTTACAGACTGTCAGGAGTTTCCTCAAACACACAGAAATTAAGGTGAGAGACAGTGTATTATTTTCAGAGTGAATGTCATTGCATTTGCAAAATTACAGAATATCAAAGTAAGTATCATTTACTGTAAGGATAGACAGCACAAGCACACTTTACATTTATGCATTTGGCAGACGCTTTTATCCAAAGTGACTTGCAGTGCACTTATTACAGGGACAATCCCCCTGGAGCAACCTGGAGTTAAGTGCCTTACTCAAGGACACAATGGTGGTGGCTGTGGGGATCAAACCAGCAACCTTCTGATTACTAGTTATGTGCTTTAGTCCACTACGCCACCACCACTCTATTACTTTACAGTGTAATGTGTAACAAAAAAGAAGTTTGTTAGGTTTGAAATAAAATCACAATAGATCTAGAGTTGAAAATTCAGCCACTTTTCGATTTGTCAGCGTGCTAGTGTCTCATGTTGCTAGTGAATGTGTTAAACTCCACCTGTGTGAACTTGAGGAAAACTGACTTTATACATCCAGAAAAAAAACAACAAAAAAAACTCCACAACACCAGTTGATTAAAAGTCACTCAGCAAAGTGAGTTCTGAGAAAAGCTCCAGCACAATTTGAGACATGCAGATCACACTTGCTTTCATATTGTGTTGTTATCTAATGCAATGACATTCAGGCATATTTATGGGGCTGTTGTATGTGTATAATGTTATTGATGACTGTGACTGTCTCTGCAGATCTGAGTTTGATTCTGAAGGAACTCCTGACCTCTGTAAGGATGTTTATCTGCAGGATATTCACTGCGTCAGTTCTCTATGTAAAGCTTACTTCAGAGAACTGCCCAACCCTCTGCTCACATATGAACTCTATGATCACTTTGCCGTGAGTTTCATGTGTTCGTGTCTTTATGTGTATAGGCTTTGGAACAGAACAATATATTAAATTAAAGCAAAAAACTTAAAAAGTTTGTTAGTGCTGTTTTTCTTTACAAATAAATGCCGTGTGACATTTTCTTATCAACCTATTCTCGTAGAATCACGCTACTGTACTTACACTGGCACTACAACAACAATGACTTTAATTCACTTTCACACAAATCACGAGTAAAACGGCAGATTATCAGTTCATAAACACTTACTTTTCGCCCTGTTCCTCACACAGTGTTATCTTATGACATCTAAACACTTTTTAACGTTTGCATTATATTATCAGCTACATTTACAAGCTTGTTCGAGTGTGATTAAATTGCACGGTAGCTCGACTGATAGAGCGTTGCACTTGTGATGTAAAGGAGTGGAGTCCTGAAGAGCGCGCGAGTGCACACGTGAACCCAAAGTGTCATAGCAGTCGTGTTTTTCATCTCACACTTGCTTTAATGACACTATCGGTTAGGTTTAGGTTTAAAGTTTAGGTTAGGGAGGTCGGTTTTTGTTGATTTAAAACTCGATAGAGCATTAACCTTAAAAACCTCATCTGTTTGGGAGCACATTTAACTCGCTTTTGCCACACAGTGGACAATACACCTCAGAACTGATGCGATATATGTAATGAACCACAAAAATGTCACCACAATCACGTAATTTTCACGAGATCAGGTTGTTTGTTACATAATATTCAATGCAACACTCAAAATCACTATTTGTAGTACAGTTGTGCTCAAAAGTTTACATACCCTTGAATATTTGGCCTTGTTTCAGACACTCAAGGCGACACACACAGGTTTAAATGGCAATTAAAGGTTAATTTCCCACACCTGTGGCTTTTTAAATTGCAATTAGTGTCTGTGTATAAATAGTCAATGAGTTTGTTAGCTCTCACGTGGATGCACTGAGCAGGCTAGATACTGAGCCATGGGGAGCAGAAAAGAACTGTCAAAAGACCTGCGTAACAAGGTAATGGAACTTTATAAAGATGGAAAAGGATATAAAAAGATATCCAAAGCCTTGAAAATGCCAGTCAGTACTGTTCAATCACTTATTAAGAAGTGGAAAATTCAGGGATCTCTTGATACCAAACCAAGGTCAGGTAGACCAAGAAAGATTTCAGCCACAACTGCCAGAAGAATTGTTCAGGATACAAAGAAAAACCCACAGGTAACCTCAGGAGAAATACAGGCTGCTCTGGAAAAAGATGGTGTGGTTGTTTCAAGGAGCACAATACGACGATACTTGAACAAATATGAGCTGCATGGTCGAGTTGCCAGAAAGAAGCTTTTTCATGCCTCACAGCTTCTGGCACACTGTAATTTGGAGTGACGAGACCAAAATAGAGCTTTATGGTCACAACCATAAGTGCTACAGGTATGTTTGGAGAGGGGTCAACAAGGCCTATAGTGAAAAGAATACCATCCCCACTGTGAAGCATGGTGGTGGCTCACTGATGATTTGGGGGTGTGTGAGCTCTAAAGGCACGGGGAATCTTGTGAAAATTGATGGCAAGATGAATGCAGCATATTATCAGAAAATACTGCCGGACAATTTGCATTCTTCTGCACGAAAGCTGCACATGGGACGCTCTTGGACTTTCCAGCACGACAATGACCCTAAACACAAGGCCAAGTTGACCCTCCAGTGGTTACAGCAGAAAAAGTTGAAGGTTCTGGAGTGGCCATCACAGTCTCCTGACCTTAATATCATCGAGCCACTCTGGGGAGATCTCAAACGTGCGGTTCATGCAAGACGACCAAAGACTTTGCATGACCTGGAGGCATTTTGCCAAGACGAATGGGCAGCTATACCACCTGCAAGAATTTGAGGCCTCCTAGACAACTATTACAAAAGACTGCACGCTGTCATTGATGCTAAAGGGGGCAATACACAGTATTAAGAACTAAGGGTATGCAGACTTTTGAATAGGGTCATTTCATTTTTTTCTTTGTTGCTATGTTTTGTTTTATGATTGTGCCATTCTGTTATAACCTACAGTTGAATATGAATCCCATAAGAAATAAAAGAAATGTGTTTTGCCTGCTCACTCATGCTTTCTTTAAAAATGGTACATACTGTATATTACCAATTCTCCAAGGGTATGCAAACGTTTGAGCACAACTGTAGTTTAGAAGTATTTTCTGGGCAAACATTCCCCCTTTCTGAGCAAATGAGGCTCATTGTAAAATGTGCTGGATTTATAAGCATCAGCACAATATAGTTTCTCTCATTTCTCTGCAGGATGCTGTGGCTGTTCAACTGGAAGATGAGAGACTGGTGAAGATTAAAGAGGTGTTGAAGGATCTACCTGTCCCTCACTACAGGTAAACACATTCTCAGCATTCTCACATGCTCAGCACAGGTGATATGTAGATCTTCCACGGTGCTTTAAAAAATATTTCATCCAAAAATAAAAATTCGGACATTATTTACACACATTTACCTAAAGTGGTGTCTGAGAATTTTTGAAGAATCTTCATTCAGTTCTTATACAACGACTGTTCATAGTGATGTGAAATGTCCAGCAGGGGGCGCCAAAAGCGAGTGAAGTGAAAGGTTTTTATTATGTCTGTTTTAATGAGTAAAATGTACCTCCCTAATCTACAACTTTAACCTAAACTTAACCAATAGCGTTCTAAAAGCAATTGCGACATGGCAAGTGTAATGGTGTAATGGTGGCCATGTAATGTGTATAATCCTCACTCTCCTGACCTCAAGAGGTGCACTAGCTAGGGGGCTGTAGCCTTTAGCCTCCTTGTTAGTGCACCTGCCTCCCATGCCGGAGACGCCGGTTCGAGTCTGTACGGAGCGGGTAAAACAGGAGCTTCACAATGGTGCCGTGACCCGGATGGGAGTGAGGTTTAGGGGGGGTGAGTGTAATGGTGGCCTGCTGATAGATAGCTGTGCAATGTGTATAAACCTCACTCTCCTGACCTCAAGAGGTTCACTAGCGATTGACACTAGAGGCTGCAGCCTTTAGCCTCCTTGTTAGCGCACCCGCCTCCCATGCCGGAGACGCCGGTTCAAGTCCGTACGGAGCGGGTAAAACAGGAGCTTCACAATGGTGCCGTGACCCGGATGGGAGTGAGGTTTAGGGGGGTGAGTGTAATGGTGGCCAGCTGATAAGATAGCTGTGCAATGTGTATAAACCTCACTCTCCTGACCTCAAGAGGTGCACTAGCAACTGACGTTAGAGGCTGTAGCCTTTAACCTCCTTGTTAGCGCACCCGCCTCCCATGCCGGAGACACCGGTTCGAGTCCCGTACGGAGTGGGTAGAACAGGAGCGTCACACAAACACATTTTCTGAAGCATCCACGTCATTTTGTGTCATGTCTAAGACACTTTCGTCTCAGGTGTCAGCTTGCGTGTTTGACCGGGCTCGAACCGCGGTCTTCCAAGTCCAAATTCCAACACTGCACCTTTTGTGTTCTACTGAAGAAATCGCCTATGGAATGATATGAGGGTGCGTAAATAATGACAGTATGTTCATTTTGTGCGAACTATTCCTTTAACCCTCCTTCTTCTAGGACTCTGGAGTATTTGATGCGACATCTAGTCAAGATGTCCACACACGCACCTCAGACCAACATGCACACCAGAAACCTCGCCATTGTTTGGGCCCCAAACCTCCTCAGGTGTGTGTACTCTTTAAATCACCTTTGTTATTTAGATATTCTTCAATCATCCCTTTTTACCAGTTATTAAGAATACGGCATGTCATATTCTGCAGATCGAAGGACATCGAGTCGACTGGTTTTAATGGCACAGCAGCATTCATGGAGGTGCGAGTTCAGTCCATCGTGGTCGAGTTTATTCTCACTCATGTGACCGAGCTCTTCCCTGGAACAGGTATTTGACCTTCCTTTTATACAAGTTCTGCCATTTTTCTTGCCTTTCATTCTCAACATTAAATTCTCGATGTTTCTTAGTTACTTGAATTCTTTTTCTAAAATGCAGTATACAGCCAGAGCACACTACACTGGGTTCTGTATCCCACAATGCAATGCTCTTCATTTGATCTTCCTATAGGGTCAAAAGTTTATACAGAGCATTTTATTGAAATGCAAAATAACCAAATGTATTTCCAAGATTATAACTAGGCGCTATTTACTGAATTAAAGGAATATTACTGGTTTAATACAATTGTCCCAAAAAGCACAAATCTGTGTTCCAGTGAGACACTTACAATGGAAGTCAATGGGGTCAATGTTTGGAGGGTTTAAAGACAGAAATGTGAAGCTTATAATTTTATAAAAGCACTTACATTAATTCATCTGTTAAAAATGTTGTATTATTTGAGCTGTAAATCGTTTAAATCGTTGTTTTTGCAGCGGACTACTGTTCTGTGTTATATCGTCATGGCAACGAGAATGCAAAATTAGATATAACTTTCCACAGATGCAGTTAGTATGTGATTATATCTCAGTAAAATCATGTTAACACATATTGTTTATGTCTTGTGTCTATACTTTTGAAACAGTGAGTATTTTAATGTTTACAGATTGACCCCATTGACTTCCATTGTAAGTGTCTCACTGGAACACTGATTTGTGCTTTTTTTAAAGAAAATAAATTTTTGTGGTAATCAACATTATGCCACAAATGCTGTTGATTGAGCTGAACTTGTATTGAATTCGGAATATTCCTTTAAACATGCTCGTAATGAGTTCCTGTAGCAGTATTCTAGCATTTGAAACGTTTACCACTGCATAATGTTTTTTCAAAAACTAAGGCAGAATATAGTGCATACTGTGCAGTATGCAGTGAAATATGATTCTATTCTGAACACAGCCTTAGGCCACATGCACCCTGATCCATTTTAGTTTAAAAAAGCATTGATTTCTCTTCATTTACGCCTCTTAATCACACTGGAACGTCTTTTGAAAATGCTCTCCATTACTTTGGAAAACGATGAAGTTAGGAAACTAGGTTTCAAACTTGACGTGGCCTTAATGAGTTACACATCTCCCCCACCATGTCAACACAGGATTGGCGATGGAGCGCAGGAAGTCCCTCCCCTCACCCTCAGCGCTGTCCAATCAGGATGAAAAGTTTTTAAAGTCCCTTCCCTTATATTGTTCCGGAAACCTCAGCCCTGGTGATGGGCTGCCGCCCATGCGACCGTACCACGCTATCATTGACGGCACTGACAAGTAAGACTAACAGTTCATGGGCTTTGCCTTGATTCATTTATTATTCGTACTTTATAGTATTGTATAGTATGGGTAATATAGTATAGTATTGCAATATTAGGGCATCCCAAACCACAGTACATTGCAAATAGTATGCCAAAGGTGCCAGGATAGTATACTTTCTCCAATGTATTTTTGAAGTGTGCATCAATGTTTTTTGGGATAATACCCACAACACCTTGCGCTACTGAAAAAGTTCAGTAAAAGGTTCTCTTGTGAATATTTCAGGTGAAGAAAAGTGGTGAGGTTGCCACAGCAATTTTTTGAAATATAAACCTAAATGTTCTAATATATTTTAATGTTGATGCATAGACTATATGCTATTGCAAACTGAATGCAACATACAGTATACTTGCCATACTGTCTACTCAAAAGTATATACTTTCTCATTACCGTGAAGTACATACTTTAACCCTCCTATTCTGTTTAAGAAGGGCTGCTTACTTTACTGTGCACGGTCATTTTTGACCGGGAAAACAGTACAGATGTAACTTTTTTTTTTTTTTTTTTTTTTTTTAATGATAACATTTCTTCTACCCTAAGGTTAAAACTATAAAATGATGCACTTCTTTTGGGATTTTGTGTTTTTAGATATTATTTACATACACATTTCTTGATTTCACCACTGGTTTACATATGCAAAAAGTTAATTTATGTAACTTCAATTCAGTAAAAACCTTCACTTTTATCATTTGAAACATGAAGAAAAGATGAGAATGTATTGGGGGCAGATTGCTGCCGTCTGGTGAAAAAAAGAAAAATAACATGACCTGAAAATCATGTTATGACAATAATAGCCAGTAGATGGCTGCAGTGTTCTATGCAAACACCTACTGTGAAGTAACTCTAAATTTTATCACAAGTTATGCATTTGGATATATATTTAAACATTATCAAACTATTATTTGTCAAAGTTTAGCTTTTTTTTTTTTTACTGTTTCGAAGTATAAATTTTTGCAATAATGTCACATTATGCTTACAGTCAAACCTGACCATGGTGTTACAAAGAGAAGATGGGGAGTCACATGATGTTATGCTAGTGGAGGCTGCCTAGTGGCAAGCTCCGCTTTACTTTGCTACAATTATCCTTTTAATCAGTATTACTCAGTGAGAACTGAATTAGTTATGATTGTTAAACCATGCTGGGAGTGTAGAATTTTGAAGAATTCAAAATCGTCGGCCTGTGGAGACATTAAAAAGCATTTACGGTCACAAACGTCTGACGCCTCTCAAGACGGAGGGGGTCCGGTGGGGAATGACAGCGTGCCTCATGATGTAGTCCAAGATATTGCGAACATTTATGCAGCACTAACGAAAATCTCGACCGACATGGAGGGCCTCGCGGAAACGTTGAGTGACCACATCTATGGAGGCGAAACTTTCCACCCTGATCACAAGAATGGACGAGGTTGAAAAGCGAATCGGGTTTCTGGAAGTGGCCAAGAAAGAGCTGCAGTCTAACCCACCGGCCACCAAAACTGATTTGGATCAGGTGTGGGGAAAATTAGAGGATATGGAAAATCGAAGAAGACGTAATAATGTTTGTTTCATTGGAATCCCCGAGGGAAAGGAAGGTCCAGAGATGGTCAGGTTCTTGGGTGGGCTCATTGTGAATTTGTTCGACACAGCAGGCCGTCATCTTGAAATAGAGCGTGTGCACAGAGCTCTCGGTTGGCTTCCGAAAGCGGGTGACAGGCCCTGATCCATTCTGACAAGATTCTTGCGTTCGGCAAGCAGAGACTTTGTTTTAGGTGCGGTGAGGAATAAAGGCAACTTGTGCTGGGAGGATTACAACATTACGGGTTTTCCAGACTTCGCCAGAGCGACACAAGCGAAATGGGATATATTCAAAGAGTGTAAGAAGTTTCTTCACGAACAGGAGGTGAGATTTGCATTGCTTTACCCAGCTGAGCTGAGAACTGATTGCATCTTTTTTTCTGTTCTTTGGGTTATTAAAGATTTTACGGTTACATCAATGTTGAATGGTGGTCTATATAATTTAGCCTTGGGTACACAGTTTTTCTTTGCATGTCAAGAGGTCACACTTTAATATAGGTAAAATGTTTCTCTCCACGTGGAATATTAATGGGTTGGGGCACCCTATGAAAAGAAGGAATGTTGTATCTTTTCCTAAGAGTAAAACATTTGATATATTGTTCCTTCAAGAAATGCACCTGTCTCCACAGGAAGCTGAAAAGCTTGGTAGAACATGGGGTGGGCATGTGTTTTGCAGTGCTGGTTCGAGTAAGAGCAGGGGAGTATTGGGCAGGGTGGTGACATCTGAAAAGATGTCATATAAACAGCTTGGCACATTGGATGTGTATGGTAAGAAATGGACAATTACTTGTGCTTTCTGAAGGGCTCTTGGTGAGGATCATGAGGAGAGAAACATGATTGTGGTTGAAACTGTGAATGGTATCCTTTGCGGAATTTTTCTTTTCTCCTTTTTTTCTCTTTATTTGTTGATTTCTGTATTTTTGTTTTCTCAAAATATTTGTTTGTATTTATATGTGTGTGGCTCAGGCCTTGACCACTGTGATGTTTGTTGGGGGTTGGTGATTGTGAGGGGGGTGGGGAGTTAATGGGGGTTGAAGGGGGATAATGTTTGATTCTGTGTATATATATATATATATATATATATGTTGTGTTTTATTTTGTGTATTGCTAAGAATCAATACAAAAATTAATCATAGAAAAAACAAAGAGAAGACATAAAATAATCATTTTGTCACCAATCATTTATTTCAAACATAAAAATGTAATAACTCAAATTAAGTAAAAAATAATGTCAAGAAAATGAACAAATATAAACAGAACAGCAATGGAATGAAAATTCAATTAGTGTATAAAACAGAAGTATTAGGCTTTGTTCTTTGTTCTGTGTGTGTGTGTGTGTGTGTGTGTGTGTGTGTGATGTGTGAGTGTGTGTGGTGTGAGTGTGAGTTTTGTGTGTGTATGTGTGAGTGTGTGTGTGTGTGTGTGCACGTGTGAGTGTGTGTGTGTGTATGTGTGAGTGTGTGTGTGTGTGTGTGTTTGTGTGCACGTGTGAGTGTGTGTGTTTGTGTGCACGTGTGAGTGTGTGTGTGTGTGTGTGTGTGTGCACGTGAGTGTGTGTGTGTGTGTGTGTGTGTGTGTGTGTGTGTGCACGTGTGTGTGTGTGTGTGGTTTAAGTGGTTTACGAGGACTTTTTTTAGGTTATAAACTGGTAATTACAAGGGTATTATGCTATAAATGTGCTTTATGAGGACATCTCTAGTGTCCCCATAAATCAAATCACTTAAAAAACATACTAAACAATGTTTTATTGAAAATGTAAAAATGCAGAAAGTTTTTTGTGAGGGTTAGGTTTAGGGGTAGGATTAGGGGTAGGGGATAGAATCTATAGTTTGTACAGTATAAAAATCATTATGTCTATGGAGAGTCCTCATAATGATAGCTAAACCAACGTGTGTGTGTGTGTGTGTGTGTGTGTGTGTGAGTGTGTGTGTGAGTGTGTGTGTGTGTGTGTATGTATGTGTGTGTGTGTGTGTGTACTGCATTGTGGGTGTGTTATGGTCTTACCCCCTCATTTGTGTGCATGTGTTTGTTCTGCATTGTTGCTGATTTTTATATTTTATTTGACAAAATGTTTGAAAATGTCTATGTGTTATAGTGTCACCAGTTCATTTGTGTGTGTGTGTGTGTGTGTGTGTGTGTGTGTGTGTGTGTGTAAGTGTGTGTGTATGTTTTACTCTATTTATGTTTTAATAGTCTCCCCCCATCATTTCTGTGTGTTTGTTCTTCATTGTAGCTGGACTTATTAATTGTATTTGACAAATTAAAAAATGCTCTGTTTTTTAGTCTTTCCTATTCATTTTCTATAGTCGGTCAATTTTGACCATGAACAGTAAAGGCAGCGCTTTTTTTATGACCACTTTGACTTATCGAATCAAGTCCAATTTCTTTTATATGTTCAGATGCCAATTGCAGGAAAAGTCACCAAGTCTTTTACTGCTCTGATAAAGAAACCCATTTTTATTAAATCAGGAAAAAGTGATTTCGGTCAAAAATGACCAAACAATTTAGGAAGTTTATGTATGTAGCAGAAGTATGAGAATTGGGATGCAGCCATATGCTTTGTACGGAATAGCATACTACCATACTTCTCTTACTACTGCTGCAGTATGCAGTAGAAATAGTAAGAGTAGTATGGAAGTATGCTATTCAGAATTTAGCCCTAATTACGCATTATCCCTCACTAAACAATGTTTTATTCTACTGCTTTACTGACCATGTGGAATCTATTTAATGAACATCTGTACTCTTCAGGAGGAAGGGTTCCCTCAAAGGCAGAAATTGGAGGTCTATCTTTAATTTGGGTGGGAGACTGCATGATTCACGCAAGAAGAGCAAATGCTGTGCTAAAGGTATGAGAATCTGAGAGAATTTGTCTCAAATTCATTTGACTGCTAAGTTTAAAGGAAAATGAACTACAAGTACTTGCCCTCTCACATCCAATGAAACATTTCCGTTCCTTCTTAGTTTCTTTGTTTTAATTTGTGTTCTTCACTCAATTAAAGTTTCTATTGTTACTCGTTATATTTTCTAAATACACAGATAAAGAGAAGACATCTCTGCGGCCGGCGAAAAGCATGGACTCTCTGAGCTCAGGGCCTTATGCGGTGGAAGGTACGAGAAAGTTTTCATTAACATACTCATGAAAGAATAAAGATTCTTCAGTATCAATTATGGTGATCTGGGTGACCTGGCCATATTCAACCCCAAATCAATGCAAAAATCTGAAATTCTGCCTTCATAAATCCTTATTTGCTCGTCAATTTTAACATATGAACCATAGAATTTAGGATCATATCTGATTGCACTTGTATTTTATACACGAGGCCCCAGGATCTTGAATTTCAATATTAATGTGCATATTTTCCCTGCTGTCAAAACATAAAGACTGTTTTCGTATCTCTCAGATTCGAAGCATCCTCAAACTCTTCCTCCTCTGGTCCTGTCCGTGGCCTCAGGCAGCTCAGAGGGCGTGTCTTCTGTCGGTGGGGGCGTGTCTAGTGGTTATGCGGTGACTTACAGGCGCACGGGCGGGGCACAGGTGAGCATGGTGAGTGGAGGGACTGCAGGTACTTACAATCGTCTGGATGCAGGAGGCGGAGCCATCGGAGCAGAGGGGCCATCGCAGGGTGTGTCCAGATCACCGGGCATGACGAGCAAAGCGGACCGGCGCGCTGGTATCCACATATCAGGACCCTTCTCAGTGACGGTTCCCCTTCACATTACATCGGGTTTGGCTCTGGGTGTTCTACAGGGGGGATGGAATGAGAAGGAAGAAAATGGTGAGGAAGATCAACCAGAAACAGAGGAAAAGGAGGACACAGTGTGGAAAGAGAAAGAGAGGAAATCCACAGATGGGGATTCACAAACAGAGAGAAGAAATAATGATGTTCAAGAAAGTAGAGGAAACAGCAAAAGCCACATGGACAGTCAGGATGATTGTGGGAAGGAAATATCAACGATTACAGGAAAGGAGAACGTTACGCCGGAGGAGCAAGACATATCCAGCGCCAGGGGAGCAGAGAAGGAAGATCTGACCCTGAATCAAGAGACTGTGAAGGCAAACGTAGAAGATACAGAGCCACAGGACAAAACGGAAACAGCCGAGGAGGATTACTTGGGTAAGACTGTCTGAATGATGCTTTTGCACACAAAACTTCTCGCAGACGTCTTTCTGTGCATAAACAATATTGTTTCGTTCTGCATCGGGCGTTCCACGGCCTCATTTCCAATTGGTAACCGATTGGAACGAAATTAAAGAATGGCATTCTTTTTTTAAATCACAATACTAAGGGTAGGTGATATACAGTACCAGTTGCAGTGTTTACAGATCGCTCAAGAAAAAAGGGACCTGGTCTAAAAAAAACAAGCCCAAAATAAGGGATTTGCCTCACCTAATATAAGTGAAAATAAGTAATTAAATTGTTTTCCTATGTGGGGGAATTATCAGCATAGAAATGATAAGAAGCAAAGAATGCAGTAGCCTATATAAAATAAAAATATTCTTAATATTAAATATATCCCCAAAAATATTTCAAAAACACATCTGGCCATCTAATATCAATTAATAGACAAAATCTATCTCTTCTGCATGCATGCACATGTGTTTGGACCAAACGTCATCTAATGCAGGCCGAATTATTTCATTTGTATTTTTTTTTTATTGAATAATTGTTTAATTCAATTCTTTCAGTTATTTGTTTTAATTACAGATCTGCTTCTCAGTCAAAACCCAGCAGCATCAAATCTGTATTAATGCATAATATTGAACAATAATTCAGTGAAGACTTGGAAACAACTGAGAAGTGTGTTTTTTTTACCTGTATCTGGATGAACTGTGCATGCATATGTAATTATATCTAGATAGAATGTCTTCAGCATGTCCTGGAAGGCTTCATCCACAACATGCAATAAGACAAAGAAATGTGTGATGTCGCAGTTTCCTTCAGAATCAAAACACATGCTTATCATGTTCAACTAAAAAGAGAAAAGCCTCATTTTTAGGACACAGGAAGTGGTGTAATTCTGAAAATTTACTGTGATAAACCATTTAAACTTGGGTCTCGTGAAAAAATAATTATGGGAACGAACTTAACCAGTTATTAAGTGGATAGCAACATTTAAAAATAACGTTTTCACTCCAGAACAACTGAAAAGGACTTTGATCCCGTTTTCAGCTACGTTCTGCATTCGGTTTTGGTTCCCTGAAATGTTTTCAGTCCCTTCCTGGAAATATTGTGATTACTTTTAGAAGAAATAATTGTTGGAAAAAAAAAATACCATTACTTTTCTCTATAGAGAAAATATATGTGTGTGCACATGTGTGTGTGCACGTGTGTGTGTGTGTGTGTGTGTGTGTGTATAGTGTCTGAGTGTGCGTGTGTGTGTGTGCGCACGTGTGTGTGTATAGTGTCTGTGTGTGTGTGTGCGTCTGTGTGTGTGTGTGTGCGCACATGTGTGTGTATAGTGTGTGAGTGTGTGTGTGTGTGAGTATGTCTGTGTGTGTGTGTGTGTGTGTGTGTGTGTGAGAGAAAGAGTGTGTGTGTATGTGTACACGTGTGTGTGTATGTGTGTGTGTGTGTGTGTGTGTGTGTGTGTGTGTGTATAGTGTCTGAGTGTGTGCGTGTGTGCGCACGTGTGTGTGAGTGTGTGTGTGTGTGTGTGTGCGCACGTGTGTGTGTATAGTGTCTGTGTGTGTGTGCGCACATGTGTGTGTATAGTGTGTGAGTGTGTGTGTGTCTGTATGTATGTGTGTGTGTGTGTGTGTGTGTGTGCGCACGTGTGTGTGTGTATAGTGTCTGTGTGTGTGTGCGTGCGCACGTGTGTGTGTGCGTGCGCACGTGTGTGTGTATAGTGTGTGAGTGTGTGTGTGTGTGTGTCTGTGTGTGTCTGTGTGTGTGTGTGTGAATATGTGTGTGTGTGTGTGTGTGTGTATGTGTGTGTGTGTGTGTAGTGTCTGAGTGTGTGTGTGTGTGTGCGCACGTGTGTGTGTATAGTAGTGTGTGTGTGTGTGTGTGTGTGTGTGTGTGCGCACGTGTGTGTGTATAGTGTCTGTGTGTGTGTGTGCGCACATGTGTGTGTATAGTGTGTGAGTGTGTGTGTGTGTGTGTGTGTGTGAGAGAGAAAGAGTGTGTGTGTATGTGCGCACGTGTGTGTGTATGTGTGTGTGTGTGTGTGTGTATAGTGTCTGAGTGTGTGTGTGTGTGTGCGCACATGTGTGTGTATAGTGTGTGAGTGTGTGTGTGTGTGTGTGTGTGCGCACGTGTGTGTATAGTGTGTGAGTGTGTGTGTGTGTCTGTGTGTGTGTGTATAGTGTCTGTGTGTGTGTGTGCGCGCGCACGTGTGTGTGTATAGTGTGTATAGTGTGTGAGTGTGTGTGTGTGTGTGAATATGTGTGTGTGAATATGTGTGTGTGTGTGTATGTGTGTGTGTGTGTGTGTATAGTGTCTGAGTGTGTGTGTGTGCGCGCACGTGTGTGTGTATAGTGTGTGAGTGTGTGTGTGTGTGTGTGTGCGCACGAGTGTGTGTATAGTGTCTGTGTGTGTGTGCACACATGTGTGTGTATAGTGTGTGAGTGCATGTGTCTGTGTGTGTGTGTGTGTGTGTGTGTGCGCACGTGTGTGTGTGTATAGTGTCTGTGTGTGTGTGTGCGCACGTGTGTGAGTGTGTGTGTGTGTGTGTCTGTGTGTGTGTGAATGTGTGTGTGTGTGTGTGTGTGTGTGTGTGTGTGATATAGAGATTTTTAACGATTACATAAAAACATTTTAAGTCAGACCTACCGTGAGCGCTGAGGTTTTTAAGCTAAAATATACTTAAGTCAGTGTAATTTCAACATCGTCATGGTGTCAATTTCAATTTCAAATTCCTGGTAAAGAACTACACTACCCATAATCCTAAAGAGAGATCCACCAATCAGAGCAGCCGCTGTTACCATGAAAACGGAATTTGCTGCAAAAGAGCTCAGCAGCAACCCATGAAGCATTGTGAATGACACTCTTATTCAACTTATATATTTGTATCTATCTCAAAATTTTGCAATAAACTTAAAATATATTGTTTTTACTTATAATTATTGTCTGTATGTTAATAGTTTTTTATTGCACCATTGTTTTTTATTCAAATACACATTCACAATGCTTCATGAGTAGTTAATTGCATCATAAAAATATTTATGAAAACTATTTTTTTATGTAATTTTTTTTTAAATCAGAGTTTATTATGTTGTGTTTCAGAGCTGGTTTGTTAGAAATGACTTTGAAGAAAATGAGCGTGAAAAATACTTTCGGGCACTGTTGCGCTCTATAGTATGAGGTATAGATTGAAGTCAGATCTGAATCTGTTTCACACAGACATGAGAGGTCACCTGAATCAAGAATCATCTGCAGCTCACTGGGGGACTGACTGTCCACTGTCCCCCATCTATGCGGAGTTTCCTGATCAGGACTTCCCACTAGATTTCCAGGAAGCCTTCGGGTTCCTCGATTTGATGGACAGCAGTGCATCAAACCAGGTGTGTTTTTACCTGTGTGAGAATGAGTTAAATAAATACTTTCTCAGTGGCTCTGTTTAAAACCTTAGTGAGCTGCCTTGCTGTCTACTTAGGCAAAATTCTCTCATCATTTACTCACCCTCATGCTGTCCCAGATGTGTATGACTTTCTTTCTTCTGCAGAACACAAATGAAGATTTTTAGAAGAATATTTCAGCTCTGTAGGTCCATATAATACAAGTAAATGATGGCCAGAACTTTTAAGCTCCAAAAAGCACATAAAGGCAGCATAAAAGTAATCCATAAGACTCCAGTGGTATAATCCATGTCTTCAGAAGTGATATGATAGGTGTGGGTGAGAAACAGATCAATATTTAAGTCCTTTTTTTACACTTAATCTAAATTGTTTCTTTCGCTTTCAGATGTAAAAGTGAAAGTGGAGATTTAGAGTACAAAAAGGACTTAAATATTGATCTGTTTCTCACCCACACCTATCATATCACTTCTGAAGACATGGATTAAACCACTGGTGTCGTATGGATTACTTCTCTGAAAGACTGCAACAGATGCTTACAGTTCTAACCAATTGGATCTGATGTTAGCATGTTGCTAAGCTAACAACTTAATACTCTAAAAAGCCAAAAATAACAAACAAAAATACATACAGTATATCCCGCACATACATTAGGTTAAATTGTGTATTTTAATAAGATGGAGCTACTTTCTATCAACTTATTATTTATTTTTGAACATCATGCATAAATGTTACTGAAATATGTGTTCTAAAGTGTACTAAGGTGGTGTTATTCAGTGGCCAAAGGCTTTTTCACACCAAACGCAAATCTTCGTCTTTTTAAGTCTGGCAGAAGTTAGCAAAACGGCTGAAATCACTGACAGCATATTTAAAACACAATGCATTATTGGATTGGCTCATCTGCAAAGGATGCATACAGTCTGGCTTGGAATTTGGTCAAAACGAGATATCTTATAAGTAGGGCTGTCAATCGATTATTTAAAAAAAATAAAAAATTAATTACATGATGTGCTGATTAATTAAACGACTTAATTGTAATTAGTCGCATATATCGATATTTGCTGAGAAAGGCTGCCAAATATAAATAACTCAATAAATGGTAAAATCTTTTTAAAAATAATTATATTTAAATAATTTTTAATATAACAAATAAATATATATAATTGAAATACAGTACATAATATTATAGTTGCAGACGAGTAAAGCATTCATTAGACAGTACAAAAAGTGGCTTTAGAATGCAATATATTGTTTATTTCCATATTATTGAAAATAAGCCCATCATTGGCCTACAGTTCACAGCAATCCATATTGCAATTGAATTCGTCAATCTGTCCGAGATAGATTTATTATAAGAGCTTTTCTAAGGATGCATCACTGTACACATGCGTCAGACGGACGATTTAGAGCGTCTCACTTTGGTTGATAAACACGTTATAAACACGTTTTTATTACGCCGTGTCAAGTTTAACGTAGTTTGAAAAGTAGAAATCACATCTCGAAATCCTTGCATTCGGAGTTGTGCTCCATCTGGCTGTGTTTGAATGCAAGGACGAGTCCTCACCTTGTGCTGTCTGCAGTCAGTAAGTGTGGTTTGTTGTCAGTTAAGCCAGAGTTGCACTTACTGCCCCCTGCTGTATGAGACTGGAACATTCCTTATTATGGCCCGGTTGCATGATTAATTGTGTTTATTTTTTCAATACGTTATTTTTTTATATAATTAACCGCACTGAATTAACACGTTTAATCGAAAGCCCTACTTATAAGGCAACATATTTTTGCTGCATATTGTTTGGACAACCCGGACTCACAGAATCACGTTACTATACCTACATTTTTGCAAAGCGATTTTTACGTGGCTCGTTGTGCGTATTGCGTCAGTTTCATGGTGAAATGAAAACTAGAGGCCCTACAACAACAATCACACAAATCACGAGTAAAATGGCAGATTATCAGTTCATAAATACTTAATTTTCGCCCTGTTCCTCACACAATGCTATCTTATGACATCTAAACAGTTTTACTATAGCGCATGACTCATTTTAACATTTGCATTACATCATCAACTACATTTACAAGCTTGCACTTGTGATGTAAAGGAGCGGAGTCCTGAAGAGCACGCGAGTCCACACGTGAACCCAAAGTGTCATTGAAGCACCATAAAATTACGTAATATCAAATTTGATTTTCTGACACTATCGGTTAGGTTTAGGTTTAAGGTTTAGGGTAGGGAGGTCGGATTCGTTGATTTAAAACTCGATAGAGCATTAACCTTAACAATCTCATCTGTTTGAGAGAACATTAAACAGTGGACATTTCACATAAAATTTTCCGCAATACATAGAATGAACCATGTAATATCATTTTGCACAAATGTCGCCACAGTCACTGAATTTACATGAGATAAGGCTCTGTTAAGAGGATCGAGAGTGCACCTATAATGCTGTCTAGGTAGGCATTTCAGTTCAGTTTGGAACAGAACCAATCGTCACACCTGCTCTCTCTGTTTCCAGCTACTCTCTCATTGTTTCTCACTGTATTCCAGGTTGAGTTTTCCGTAGAGCCACCCTGTTTTGAAGAGGAAGATGAGGAAGAGGAGGATGAAAACAAGGACAATCAGGCTCTCTGCTATGCATTGCAAAACCACAGTAATGACTTTAAAGCTCCTGCAGCCAAAAGCATCACTCCGACGTTCACACACCAGCCTCTATCTGGCAAATCACATAGCTTATCTTATAAGTCCCACCCCTTCATGCCCGCCCTGTCATTATCCTCGGATGATGAATACAGCCCTGGTGATGATGATGATGAAGATTATTCTGATAAAGGATCTGAATACGAGGACATGTTTTGTCAAAGTCTACCCTCAAGTCGTGATTTTCAAGGTCTATCCTGGTCAAGTCCACAAACATCTGCCTCCACAAACAGTGAGGTTGATGTTCACTCGAGCAACCAATCAGAATGCTTAGATGAAGCACACAGAATACATCTTCCAGAGAGCAGGAAAGATGTGCAATCCATCAGCCAATCAGAAGACATGATTCTTACAGCTACCACAATGATAGACAACAGTGAAGAGCATCTCAGCTCAGACGTGTCAAAGATGAACAGTCCTCATATGGATGAAAAGAAGAATGAAGAGAGAGAATCAGAGGATGTGGAGAATGATATACACGCTTTAACGTGAGTATCTGAGAGTTTAGAGCAGTAACTGTGGAAATCATAGATTTACTGTAGTAATAATGTAGTAACCATGTCTGTAGTAACCAGAGATAGACCGATAATCGGTTTGACCGATATCTTTAACCGATATTTACACTTTTCCACTGTAATGGTTCTTTAATATCGGGTTTGCCAATGAAGTTGGACACAAAGACTAGTGGACGACCAATACCGTTAAGCTAGAGAGCAGGATTGCTGATATAAATACCGATATACATAATGCAATATAACAACAGCAAATCAGATGCTGTTGTTAAATTGCACACAAATTTCGTAAGTGAAACAAAAACTTATTTTATGCAATATTTACTCAAATTTGCATAAACTTGAAAAGAAAAAAACCTTGTAGACAGAAAGTGTTGACTATCCATTGACAAATCTAGTGGTAGTGTTAGTTTAAAAAAGATTAAGTTGTTAATGTGCCTAAAAGCAGAAATAAAGCAAGAATTAAAAATCGGTTATGCATGTCGGTTTTCAGACACTTAAACACAAAAATAATCTGTATTGTATCGGTCAATCTCTAGTAGTTACCATACATTTTTTGGCAGAAACCATGATTTTGATACAGTTAACCATGTTTTTACCATGCTCATACTCAAGTATCCATATAGTCACTATGGTTTTACTATAGTAACATTGTAGTAACAATGACTGTAGTAACCATGGTTAATCACGTGGTTACTATTTGTAGTAAAACCATATAGTTTAATACCATTGTTTTGGTTATTCTGTATTATTATTATGGTTTCACTACGGATATCATGGTTAAAATATGTTTACTGCAGTAACACCATGATTCATTTATTGCAAGGGAACACAAACTTGTTCCCTCCATTTCTTCTAAGGGTTTCATAACTAAGCGCAGTGTCCGAGCTGCTCTTATCCATAAAATTAAAGTGGATGGGGGCTGTCGCATTCTAGAAATAACAAAAATGCACCATAAAACTATCATAACAGTATTCAGTATGACTCCGGCACTTAATCTGAAGTCTTCTGAAGCCATATGATAGTTTTGTGTGAGGCACAGAACCAAATTTAAGTCATTATTAGCAAAAACAAATCTTGCCAGAAAAGTGCAGCACAAACATTCTGCTGAACTTCTTAAAGGAATATTCCGGGTTCAATACAAGTTAAGCTCAATCGACAGCGTTTGTGGCATAATGTAGATAACCACAAAAATGTGTCTCGTCCCTCTTTTTCTTTTTTCTTTTTTATCCTCTTTTCTCCCAATGTGGAATGCCCAATTCCCACAACTTAGTAGGTCCTCGTGGTGGCGGAGGACAAGTCTCAGCTGCCTCCGCTTCTGAGACCGTCAATCCGCGCATCTTATCACGTGACTCGTTGTGCATGACACCGCGGAGACTCACAGCATGTGGAGGCTCATGCTACTCTCCACGATCCACACACAACTTACCACACGCCCCATTGAGAGCGAGAACCACTAATCACGACCACGAGGAGGTTACCCCATGTGACACTACCCTCCCTAGCAACCGGGCCAATTTGGTTGCTTAGCAGACCTGGCTGGAGTCACTCAGCACACCCTGGATTCAAACTCGAGACTCCAGGGGTGGCAGTCAGCGTCAATACTCGCTGAGCTACCCAGGCCCCCTCGTCCCTCCTTTTCTTTAATAAAAGCACAAATCTGTGTTCCACTGAAGCACTTACAATGGAAGTCAATGGGGTCAATTTCTGGAGGGTTTAAAGACAGAAATGTGAAGCTTATCATTTTATAAAAGCACTTATATTAATTCTTCTGTTAAAACTCATGTATTATTTGAGCTGTAAAGTTGTTTAAATCATCGTTTTAGGGTTTTAGGTTTTGATGACCATCGTCATGGTAACAAAGTTGTAAAATTGACTAACTTTCCACAGATGTGGTTAGTAAGTCATTTTATGACAGTAAAATCATGTTAACACACATATTGTTTATGTCTTGTGTCTTTTGAAACAGTGAGTATTTTAATGTTTACAGATTGACCCCATTGATTTCCATTGTAAGTGCCTCACTGGAACACACATTTAAAGGAGGGACGAGTCGACATTTATTTTGTGGTAATCAACATTATGCCACAAATGCTGTCGATTGTGCTTAACTTGCATTCAACCCCAAATATTTCTTTAAATTTGTGCTATTTATTTGTGTAATATTTTACTTTTCAACGACTACAGGGTAGAAGACAACCCAGAAAGTGAAGCCAGTGAAGAGGACACATATTTTGGACCAGACTCGATACCGTCTTCGCCAGAGCCCAACCAGACCGAAACTGCCACCAGCATCAGTGTCCACGATGAGCCCATCCCAGGACAGTTTCCAGATGTAGAGACTCAACCGATGCTGGATGCAGACGGTTACCAAGACAGCACAGCATGTGATGTCATAATCACTGATGACCTCACTGCCACGGACTCCGCCTCATTGGCTCCTCAAGATGAAGTGAAGACAGATCCACCACCAGAGGAAGAAAAAACGGTTTTAGGTGACAGTAAGATGAATGAGGAGATGAGTAGATCAGAAGAAGGTGAAACAGAGGAACAGAAGAAGACAGAAGAAACTACGGATGAAGGGAAGAATATATTGGAGGCTGAGGAGTTAAAAACGACTGAACGTGAAGAAAAATGGAGAGAAAATGAAGAGAATCCTGAGGAAAAAGCTCAAGAGATGGAAGAGTGTGTACACATCAATGAAATGGTTCAAGACTCAGAGGAAGATGCATCTGTAGAAGGATGTAGTGATGAAAAAGTAGAACAAAAACTAAAAGATTTAGAGGAAGACGATGGAGAAAAGACAAGCAATGACAAGAACATTGTCGGTTCTGAGGAGAATGCCAACGATAAATCAGACAGTTGTAATGAGTTAAGTTCTACAGACATAGTTAAGGGACATTTTTCTCATGAAGAGATATTTGAAGTAACAGAGGGTCATTCAAATAGAGGCGATCTCGAACAGTCCACATTCATGCATCAACCAGACGAGGTTCCGTGTGAAAAAATGGACAGGAAGATGGAAGAGGAGGCAGTGATCCAAGACGTCGAATTGCCACAGAGTGCTGAACACAGTCTCGTGCCAGAGCTGGAGAGGGCGTCAAACGCTCCCAACAGTTCTCCGTGTAAAGTGGCATATCAAGCGAAAGCTGTACCTGTCATCCCACCCAAACCTCAAAACTCCAAACTCACCACGTTCACCCTCAGACAACACCACCAATATTCACAGTTAATGGACATGGATGGGCAACATGTCAAACTGGATGAAATGGATGAACGGCACATGGACAGCGAAAACAAACCGAGAGAAAACGAAAAACCAGGGCAAACGGATGAAACCGCAGAGCACTGCAAAAAACATTTGAATGAAAGCGATGTGGATGGGATGAGTCGGGACGACGGGACAAAGCAAGAGAGGGAGGGTCCGAGAGAAAGGCAGGGGACTTGGGATGGTGACATCGATTGCAGGGAAGATGTCGTCAGGGAAACGGAGGTGAAGAGGAACAGCGCTGTCAGCATGTGTTTTGATGAAGCCGTCGCTCGCGCCACAGTGAAGAGGAGCAGAGAGAGAGAAAACACAGACAGATTATCAGGAGTTCAGAAGGACCGAGAGAACAGAAGAGATGGATCCAAAAACAGAGAGAAAGAGGACGAGAGCAAAACTGACTAACATAAATGAGGGGACCATGTATGATCAGATGTGTAAAATATTGTGTGCAAAGAACGGCAAACAAATAATGCGCCAAATGCATTCATATTTGACTTTTTTTCCAATACCAATCTCATCATAAATCAAAAGGTTTTTTAATTAAAATAATCATAGCCTACCTTTCAGGCTTATTCTATCGCAATATTCATACAGTCACCCTAACTAACTGTTCATTTTAAATATAAGTATTCATTAATTATTTAATCAATGCTGTTCATTTTCAGCCAGCTTGTCAAAGTTGTAGCGGTTTAATGTAATGATCATTGTATTGTTTGTAATAAATGTTAAAGAAATATTTCGGGTTCAATTCAAGTGAAGCTCAATCAACAAGAGTTTGTGGCATAATGTTGATTACCATAACAAATAATTATGAAAAAGAAAAAAGCAAAAAAGCACAAATGTGTGTTCCTCTGAAGCACTTACAATGGAAGTCAATGGGGTCAATTTCTGGAGGGTTTAAAGGCAGAAATGTGAAGCTTATCATTTTATAAAAGTACTTATATTACTACTTCTGTTAAAACTCATGTATTATTTGAACTGTAAAGTTTTTTTTTTTTTTAAATCGTCATTTTTACTGCTGTTTTAGGTTTAAGTGCTACATCGTCATGGCAACGGAGTTGTCAAATTGGCTATAACTTTCCACAGATGTGGTTGGTAAGTGATTTTATGACAGTAAAATCATGTTAACACACATATTGTTTATGTCTTGTGTCTATACTTTTGAAACAGTGAGTATTTTAATGTTTACAGATTGACCTCCATTGACTTCCATTGTAAGTGTCTCACTGGAACACAAACTCTGTTGATTGAGCTTCACTTGTATTGAACCCGGAATATTCCTTTAATGCATTCAAAGGGACATCAAAGGAGCAACTCAGGGAACAAATACAAAAACAAACAGAACGCAACCCTTTAGCAAAGACAGAATTAGACCGTCTGTTTCTGTTGTTGAATACATTTCCCACACACCTTTTCAATTCAATAAAGTAGTGTTTTCTTTATGTGTTGTTTGCTGTTTTCATTTTTATTACAATGTTATTATTATATACATTTTCTGTCACTTTATAAAGTGTTTACATTTAGATTTTTATTTAGGTGCCTTTATGTGCTTAAACAATGCACGGTAGACTACAGAATGACTCTCTGGCAGGACACCTTTTGTCAACAATAATTTCAGGTGTGCTATCTGTGGATGTTGGGAGATCTGTGGTGAGTAAATGCTTTTTTTGTGTTAACTGGGCAAGCACACGCAGTTAGTGGTCAATGTTAAGAATCTCAAAATGGCGAAAATCAGTGTATATGTAATGGATAAATAATACAAGAAAGAAAGAAATAATGACAGTAGAGTACAACGGGGCTGATACCGTGTCATATTTATTCATTGATTTTAGTCAGTGCCACTGGCAAATAAAATAAGTACATTTTACTTAACTTTTCGAAGCTGCTGTTCCCAGCATGAATAATTAATGAGCTCGTGTGGTTATCATTTGCACCATTTTTATTGTTGATTGTGTTGTTACTGTTTTGTGCACCAAGTGTTCTTCATACGCAGCACTCTTCTGTGACTCCGTTGTCAGTAATGCCAGGTTATGATGTCTAATATGTTATGGTTATATCTTATTTATTTTTAAGTATTTGTTTATTTATTTTGCATTGAGCTTTCCAATGGATTTTGTTTACAGTATTTTAAAGAGATCATAATGAAAGTTTGAAATGTGTAATGTTTTTGTAAAATCTAATTGATTTAAATACCATGTACATCATATTTGTAAATTACTGAAATGTTTCAGTTAAATTTACTCACTCACTTCAGTCAATATTAGGCCTATGTCATGAAATTAAGTAGATTTTACTTAATTTCTTACCATTAAAATTTACTTTGAAAAACTGCATGCAAAAACTTGCAAAAAAAGTTAATCTTACTGGGTGCACCCTTTTCTGGAAGTATGGGTCTCTGCAGAACAGTAATGGGTGTTTTCAAACCATGGGTGTTTTTTCCAATTTTGGACCAGATGCCCAATTCCCAATGTGCTCTAAGTCCTTGTGGTGGCGTAATGACTCACCTCAGTCCGGGTGGCGGAGGACGAATCTCAGTTGCCTGAGACCGTCAATCCCGCATCTTATCACGTGGCTTGTTGAGCGTGTTACCGTGGAGACGTAGCACGTGTGGAGGCTTCACGCTATTCTCCGCGGCATCCACGCACAACTCACCACACGCCACACCGAGAGCGAGAACCACATTATAGCGACCACGAGGAGGTTACCCAATGTGACTCTACCCTCCCTAGCAACCGGGCCAATTTGGTTGCTTAGTAAGCCTGACTGGAGTCACTCAGCACGCCCTGGATTCGAACTCACGACTCCAGGTGTGGTAGTTAGCGTCTTTACTTGCTGAGCTACCCAGACCCCCCCTCTGCCTCGGCACTTTAAATATTCCCTTCCAACTCCACGAGTTCTCATGCCTTGGATTTTTTGTTGAATGCAGCATACTGTATGATCCGGCACCTAAGAACTGCCTTAAGTGCCTCCCAAGCCACGCCCACAGAGGATACTGAGGACCAGTTGGTCTCCATATAGACATTGATTTCGATATTGTGGTCTAAAATAAAAAATATTGCGTTACTTTACTCGTTACTTGAAAAAAGTAATCTGATTACGTAATGTGTTACTTTTATTGCATTACCTCCAACACTGGTTTGATCTTATTGAACATTTATATAGAAACCAATCCACAGTTTTAGCACCATTTGTGGACTTTTCAGACTTTCAAACTGTTCTTTTAATTCTTTCAAATAAATCATATAAAATTAAATACATTATTCATGAACTGGCCAAAGAATTTAAGGAGGCAGCGTTAAATTAGAAAACATATATTCTAACATTAGATGTTAAATTTCGATTTTAAATTCACTATTGTTTTATATAGAATTGTTCTATAATCTACTGTATACAGTCTTTAACACAATTACATCAGAAGTAACTGTAATTAAATGACTGAAGAGAGTAATCCCTTACTTTTTTCAATTATTAATATGCTATACTATAAAACAAGTTTAAGGAAATACAGTCATTATTGCACTCTCTCACTTTTTATTTACACTCAACACTACATACTGTACACGCTGAATAAAATGTTTGCATTAAAAACATCCAGTATATCACGGCTCTGAATGTTTTAAATCCATTAAAACATGGATTTAATCCACTACATAGTGGATGTCTGTGACATAGTAGATGAAATCCTCTACGTCGTCTCGCTACAGTCCGCAGTAAGGAAGAGAGGACCTCTTGGTGTTTTACGGGACGGGTGGCAACCCTTTTTGGGACACAGCTGATGTCTATGGAGGAGATGCTTCAGTGTGCTGAATAAACTGCTTTTGTGAGGAAACAGCTCATCACTTAATGTTAATTAAGTGATGAGCTGCTAATCTTCAACATGTTTTACACTAAACAACCCTTTTGGGGTGAACCATATCTGGAGTCTACTACGATAAAATTGCTGTTTTTAATTGTTTACACATAATTGTTTAAAATAGTTACACTCAGGACCTTCAGGACAAAAATGTCCCCATTGAAACCCATTAAAACTGCAATATTTGATCCCAGTGCCATTAAAGCATAAAATCATGAATTCTATGATATTATGCTTTCATTCTGGAGCCCTGGCTTCAAAATTTACATTTTTAATATTTTCCATCAGATGGCGCCATTTTCTCATGTTTAGCCTATGGAGCAAATACATGCTTTTCCCCTATTCTCTGTTTGCTGTATTATAGAGCACTGCAGGACAACTGAATACATGATGCAGATAAAATTGTGTGTGTGTGTGTTGGTATGGATGTCAGAGTGTGTTTTGTGTGTGTGTGTGTGTGTGTGTAAAAAACAACAGTGGCATTATATAAACATACTGGCATTTAAAGAGTTAAAATCCTGAAAATGAATGAATATTTGGTAGTTATGATCAGGACTAATGTTGGTTAAAAAATTAACTCATTGAAAGTGAAAAATAATATTAATATATAATATTATTATGGCAGTTTTTTGACGCGGACATTTTTGTCCTCTAAGAACCTCTGAGTAACTTTTTTTATTGACGCACAAGAGTTAAGAGAAGTCACGGACGATTTTGCAACAGGAAGGTGTCGGTTTACGGCTAATCCAATTCATAATAAGGTATCCGCAAACGGCGACTAACTGTCGTAACACGCTCTCTGCCATGGTAGAGCCGCGGATGTTGACTTCCGTATAAAAGATCTCTGTTCTGTTCCAACGTCACTTCCCTGGGAAGTGGCCGCATGTTTTGCAAAGGTTCTGTAAACATTATTTGACTCTCAACAGGATCATATTCCGCGCCACAGTGGACGAAGAGGACAAGATAATCACTCGAGAAATATAAACAACTCTTGTCTGATAGTTTCAGTATCAGGATGTCCACATCTGTCGATATTCACGCGCAGCTGGCGTCGATCGTCGAGCGGTTCGCCAAATGTGCGCTACTGGAGATGAGTCGAGCTGTGGATCAGGAGATCAACCGCAGACAGATGGAGGTTGAGACTCTGATGGTCAAACTCCAGTTTACTGAGAGCGAACTCCGAAAAGCCCGACAGAACCAACCGAACCTGCGATCAGTGGGAACACAAGCCAACGACACTGAACACAGAGGTAAACACAGGGGCGTAGACTCGAGTGGGATGTGGGGAGGTAACCCCACCCCCGGTAATCAAAACAAGCAAGTACAACCCCCCCTAATAATCAATAATAAATATATACACCATGATCAATGGAAACATGTAAATGCTTCACACTGCAACCAACCCCTAATGTTCATGCCAAATATGGTATTCCAGAACCGTGGAACTTTCTTCCGTGGAACACAAAAGAATGTATTCAAGAGTGCTCACGTTGCACTTTTCCATACAATGAAGTGAAAGTGGATGGGAGCTGTTGTCATGCTCTGAAATGCCGAAAAGCGACCATAAATGTAGTCCATATAGCTTGTACATATTCCAAGTCTTCTGAAGCCATATGGTAGGTTTGTGCGAAGAACAGGTAGAGATTTAAGTCGTTATTCACTAGATGATCTTCTCCTTCTCAATTAGAGGTCGACCGATAGTGGATTTTACCAATACCGGTGTTGGGTGTAATGCATTACTAAGTAATTAATTACTGTAATTAAAGTACTTTTTCACTGAAAAAAGTAAAGTAAGGGATTACTCTTAATTTTTTAAATTTTTGTAATTTAATTACAGTTACTTCTGATGTAGTTGTGTTAAAGACTGTATACAGTAGACTATAGAACAATTCTATATAAAACAACAGTGAATTTAAAATAGAAATGTAACATCTGTTTTCTAATTTAACGCTGCCCCTTTAAATTCTTTGGCCAGTTCATGATTCATAATTTATTTGATTTTATATGATTTATTTGAAAAAATTAAAAGAACAGTTTCATGTCTATCCTTGTATTTTTAATCTGGTCGAGGTTGATCGGGGTTTTAGAAAGTAATTAGTAATAAGTAATGCAATTACTTTTCAGACAGAGTAATTAGTAGTTAGTAATTACTTTTTTTGAGTAACTTACCCAACACTGACCGATACCGATAACTAAGTTGGGCAGTACGTGCCGATAACCGATTAATCAACCGATAGTTTTCAAAATTGATACTGAACGGAAAAAATAACACTCAGTAAAATAGCGCTGAACTTTATTACAAAAATCATGAAAATGTATTGTACTTTTTAAATGAATTAAATTATTTTTAAATTGATGTTGTTTCCACAAGAGGGCGCAATAAATACATAAACCATTCAGCACCATTATATTATTGCAAAGAACGCAACGGCCAAAGACCTCCACCAACTGTAAGCGCCGTTCACACCGAACGCTTTTGCAACCATTCATTTGTTTTTCTATGTAAACGCGCGCTAGACGAATGTCTTTGTTTCCCTTTGTTTTTGTTTATTCAGCATCTCGTGCAGGAACGCTGTTTTTTTAGATGATGTGTCTAAATAAAAAGAGCTTTAAAAGCATATTGAGACAACTGCTTTCTGTTAAACTGTATTTGTTGCGCTGCGTCTAGCCTTTATTAGCGCAAGAATGCGATCGATCTGAAGTAATTGTTTTACAGCGAGGATAAAAAAAATTGAATTGAAATCAGATGCATTTCTGATTTGTTTATACATTTCTCTCGGCTGCATGAAGATATTCATTTGCTTTCTTGAGTCACTAGCTTTAAATATGCAACTTAGCTGGCTAATGAATGCATAAACGTGACCAGCTGGATATAAACTAATGCAGATTGATGGTAATAGATGGGAACAGTCGTGACGTTTAAACATTTGGGTAGGACTTGCGTGTATTTTTGTTCTAACCGCTTGACGTCCTCTCAGCCTTACTGCTGTTCTCTACTAATGCAGCATCTAGTCAGCAAATTAATTATTTTATAATGATATGACAATGTGTACTGTAATGTACTGTATACATGCCCTTTAACCCATGTGTGACTTTCGGGACATTTTTATCTTTTTCATTTGTGTTTTTTCGATCATTTTGGCATACATTTTGCCAAAGGTGTGTATTTTTGGGGGGAATTTTGATATTTCAGCCTCAGTTCCTATAATACATCTATAATACACTGTGTACACAAAATAGTTACACTCAGGACCTTCAGGACAAAAATGTCCCCATTGAAACCCATTAAAACTGCAATATTTGATCCCAGTGTCATTAAAGCATAAAATCATGAATTCTATGATATTATGCTTTCATTCCGGAGCCCTGGCTTCAAAATGTACATTTTTAATATTTTCCACCAGATGGCGCCATTTTTCTCATGTTTAGCCTATGGAGCAAATACATGCTTTTTCCCTATTTTCTGTTTGCTGTATTATAGAGCACTGCAGGACAACTGAATAAATGATGCAGCTAAAATTGTGTGTGTGTGTTGGTATGGATGTCAGTGTGTGTGTGTGTGTGTGTGTGTGTGTGAAAAAACAACAGTGACATTATGTAAACAAACTGGCATTTAAAGGGTTAAAATCCTGAAAATGAATGAATATTTGGTAGTTATGATCAGGACTGATGTTGTTTAAAAAAATTAAATTAATAATATATAATATTATTTTGCCAGTTTTTTGACGTGGACATTTTTGTCCTCGAAGGACCTCTGAGTAACTTTTTTTTATTGACGAATGTGACGCACAAGGGTTAAATCCGCATCTGAAGTATTCCGCTCCATGCAGAGTGTAGTCTCGTGTTAAAACAAACACCACAAGACATCAGTGAAGTGATGTTTTATTTAGCCTCTAGAGGCCGCTCTCATACTGTATAACGACAGCGGACCCTTCCAGTCACTCCAGCACCGGACGCAACAGGGAAAAACTATCGGTGTGGATTTTTGACGATAACTGAGTTCCAGAAATCTGTTATCGTTGCCGATTAATCAGCAAAACCGATATATCAGTCGACCTCTATTCTCAGTACAGGTTGTACATACATTTTAATTTGTGTTCCACAGAAAAAGAAAGTCATACGGGTTTGGAACAACAAGAGGGCGAGTAAATGGTGACATAACTTTCAATATGGGAGTGAACTGTTTCTTTAAGAACCCTTGTCTTTATGTTATTCATGTTTTTTCCACCATTTTTCCCCCACTAGAGATAAACCTGGACCATGTGAAGTTGAGTGAAAATCACGAAGGATACACTGAGACACAAACTGATGATTCTTTGCAGACTTTCACATTCAACGTAAGTACTAATTTATTCATTGGATATCGCTCATTTACTCTTTTAAAGGAATGTTCCAGGTTCAATTTGAGTCAAGAGTTGTAGTATCCAATTGGTATTGGCTATATCTTTCCACAGATGTGTTTAGTAAGTGATTTTATGACAGTTAACACACATTGTTTATGTATGGAGGGACGAGTCGAAATTCATTTTGGTGGTATTCAACATTATGCCACAAATGCTGCTGATTGAGCTTCACTTTTATTGAACCTGGAATATTCCTTTAAAGAATGCATCCTTCCAGAGTGTGACACATTGTGACTTGACTGTTCTGAATTCCCAAATGCAGGCAGATGGAATCAAATCCATCCAAATCAAAGAGGAACACATGGAGGAACAACAGTGGCACAGTGGACAGAGTAAAATGCGCAGTCCTATATAAGCCTTGGGCCTCATTCGTGAAACATTCGTAAAGCCGTTCTGATGTAAAATTCACGGATTCATGAAAGTTTTTGTATTTTCAAAATGTTTGGTACACCTGCGTCTGACCCTGTGTAAATTGCGTGTTTGGTACTGCAGTGACGATATTTTGAAGTGACTAAAATAACTAATAATTTAATAATGTTAAAGTAACTTTACAACTGACGTAGATTAGTCAAATGTTCTAGAAGAAAACTACGGTGTCTGGTTGAAAATTTCCTCATTTGATATTAGGGGTTTAACGGTTTATCTTGGCACAATATATCGCGGTTCAAAAATGTGACGATGCGCATGGTGAAGATTGGACTTTGTTTTAATTATTATTATTTTAGCATCTGTTCTATCCAATACGCGCCACGTCCTAAGCTCACAAATTGAAATCACTTCATTGCACACAAGGAGTACTTTTAGCTTTTTTTTCCAATGAAAGGAACTGTTTTGCATACGTCTTTAAAGTAATAATAAAAAAAAATGTTCAATCTTAACTTTTCTTGATTCGGGCTTAGTTTAAAGAATTGTGAACTGAACCGTGAGTACAGTATCCTGAACCGAAACAAATCATGAGATGAGAGAATCGTTACACCCATATGTGATATGAGCTCCATAATTTGCGTTTCACTAATTCAGTATTTTTTATAATTCAGTATACAGTTGAAGTCAGAAGTTTACATACACCATAGCCAAATACATTTAAACTAAATTCCTGACATTTAATTGTAGAAAACATTCCCTGTCTTAGGTCAGTTAGGATCACTACTTTATTTTAAGAATGTGAAATGTCAGAATAATAGTAGAGAGAATGATTTATTTCAGCTTTTATTTCTTTCATCACATTCCCAGTGGGTCAGAAGTTTACATACTCTTTGTTAGTATTTGGTAGCATTGCCTTTAAATTGTTTAACTTGGGTCAAATGTTTTGGGTATCCTTCCACAAGCTTCTCACAATAAGTTGCTGTAATTTTGTCCCATTCCTCCAGACAGAACTGGTCAGGTTTGTAGGCCTCCTTGCTCACACACGCTTTTTCAGTTCTGCCCACAAATGTTCTATCGGATTGAGGTCAGGACTTTGTGATAGCCACTCCAATACCTTGACTTTGTTGTCCTTAAGCCATTTTGCCACAACTTTGGAGGTATGCTTGGGGTCATTATCCATTTGGAAGACCCATTTGCGATCAAGCTTTAACTTCCTGGCTGATGTCTTGAGATGTTGCTTCAATATATCCACATAATTTTCCTTCCTCATGATGTCATCTATTTTGTGAAGTGCACCAGTCCCTCCTGCAGCAAAACACCCCCACAACATGATGCTGCCACCCCCATGCTTCATGATTGGGATGATGTTCTTCGGCTTGCAAGCTTCACCCTTTTTCCTCCAAACATAACGATGGTCTTTATGGCCAAACAGTTCAATTATTGTTTCATCAGACCAGAGGACATTTCTCCAATAAGTAAGATCTTTGTCCCCATGTGCACTTGCAAACTGTAGTCTGGCTTTTTTATGGCAGTTTTGGAGCAGTGGCTTCTTCCTTGCTGAGCAGCCTTTCAGGTTATGTCGATATAGGACTCGTTTTGCTGTAGATATAGATACTTGTCTACCTGTTTCCTCCAGCATCTTCACAAGGTCCTTTGCTGTTGTTCTGGGATTGATTTGCACTTCTCGCACCAAACTATGTTCATCTCTAGGAGACAGAATGCATCTCCTTCCTGAGCGGTATGATAGCTGCGTGATACCATGGTGTTTATACTTGCGTACTATTGTTTGTACAGATGAATGTGGTACCTTCAGGCATTTTGAAATTGCTCCCAAGGATGAACCAGACTTGTGGAGGTCCACAATTATTTTTCTGAGGTCTTGGCTGATTTCTTTTGATTTTCCCATGATGTCAAGCAAAGAGGCACTGAGTTTGAAGGTAGGCCTTAAAATACATCCACAGGTACACCTCCAATTGACTCCAGTTAGCCTATCAGAAGCTAATTGCCTAAAGGCTTGACATCATTTTCTGGAAGTTTCTAAGCTGCTTAAAGGCACAGTTAACTTAGTGTATGTAAACTTCTGACCCACTGGAATTGTGATTTAGTCAATTAAAAGTGAAACAATCTGTCTGTAAACAATTGTTGGACAAATGACTCATGTCATGTACAAAGTAGATGTCCTAAACGACTTGCCAAAACTATAGTTTGCTAATATTAAATCTGTGGAGTGGTTCAAAAATGAGTTTTAATTACTTCAACCTAAGTGTATGTCAACTTCTGACTTCAATTGTATACTGTGTATATACAGTATATTTCTTTGAGATCAGACTCATCAGTGTGTTTGCTAAATAAAAAATGTACCCAGTTATTGCTGTACCACATAGATGATAAAAGCTTTCTATTCGCCGTTACAAGAGAGTCTGATGGCTTCCTTAAATGTTGTTTTCATGGGCATGGGTTTTGATAATTGTGAATGAACTTGTTCTTAATTGTCACGAATGTTTGTATTTCACTAACATACACATGTTTAACTAATAAATCTGGGAGGTATGCAGCCTTTGTGAATCCAGAGGAAAGTTTTCGGGAAGGTCAGTTTTGCTTGCAAATGACTCCCAATTTATGCATCTATTGATGAAAGTTTCATGAATGAGGCCCCTTGTCTTTTTCTATTTCCAACTGTTTCCAAAATATCCACGCCTTTTGTCAAATGTAATATTCAAAAATACATTCTGAGTTTGATTTCTTTTATCGTGCACTAATTTGAATTATTCCACTGTTTTTATTCGTAGTGTCTCCTGCTCTTTGTCCATCAGGTCTTGAGATGGAAGATCAGGACCGTTTCAGCACTGGAATAATAGGAACAGCTAGAGAGGGTGAGAGACATCTTCATACCAGCACTAGTTAAACAAACCAGTCTTTAGCATGCTGTACACATTACTACTAAGATGCTCAAGGGTAAATGAATTAACACATTAGAACGTTTCTTCTTAAAATCACAATATTAGCACATTTCAGAATATGTTCAGATGAGTACAGCAAAAAATAAAGTCCTGGTTGTATAGCATATTGCCAGTTTTGACCAGCATAATAGGTGCTGCATGCATTTTACGCATACGGAAGCTTCACATGCAATGCACAGGATGTACCGTTTAGTGCATGCTAAAATTTACTCAAATGTAGGACGAATAACACCACAATCCTTAGTGCTGTGGAAGCTACTTTGAAACTATAGCTTCCCAAGGTACAAGCTAACTTCCATAAAAATGTAAACATTGTGTCTCTGTGTCACTATAACATTTTTGTTGACCCGTCCAGCCCGAAACGACAACATTGACTAACAGAAGACAGGGGTGTATTCAGAAAGCAAACGTTTATTTTTTAAATTCCATTCAGAATTATACACTTCAGCTTTAAGTAGTTTAAAAACAAAAGAAGGTAGCTACACTAAAAAAAGTAACTAACTACATTGAAGCTATTTATCCTCATGCGACCCCCCCCCCCCCCCACGTCCTCATACGAGGACATTGAATTTTGGTTTCTGGTACGCTGTACACATTCATTTACATTCATTTAAAAACCCACTGTCCTCAATTCAGGACACTCTAGGCCAGCACTACTCAACACTTGGGCAACATGCGGCCCTTGATGTTGTGATGTTGTCACCATCAAAAATACTGTATGTTTATCAATTTCAAGTATGCATGAATTGTCAGGTGTCCATATGCAGGAGTATCTACTAGGGCTGAAGGATTAATCGAAATAAAATCGAAATCACAATGGCACCTGAGCGAGAGTCCTGTGCATTTTCCATTTCCCTTTTTTGATTTGTAACTAGTAGCCCCTAATAAACAAGGAAAACTAGGGGTGCACCGATCGATCAGTCACCGATCGAAATCGGCCAATATTCGCTTTAAATTCGCGATCTAGGGCCAATCTTTTTGGCAGGACACAGGGAATCACGTATACACACTGCTCATCTATAAATGAGCGCTTGCTCAGCCCTTGAAGCTTGACAGAGTGGCCTTCGGAGGGTGAGAAGTTGCCAATTCTAAATATTCACGAATGTAAACTTTCAGACATAAACTTATAACTGCAGCATATAACATGCAAAAGTGTGGCAAAGGGCATTTTAAGAAAAGATCGGTATCAGCCTCAAATTTCCTGATTGGTGCACCACTAAGCAAAACATACATATTCTACAGCAAATAGTTTTCCTAAAAATCGATGTCCTCATATGTGGACAGCGGGACTAAGTTGTGATTTTTAATTATACTGAGCTGTAGAAAGTCAGATGTTTGTTTTTTTTTTTGTTTTTTTTTTATCAAATAGTTTATTATGTGTCCAGGAGTGTTGATTATTCATGTTTTTGAGATGTTACAGACATTACAGCTGATTTTCTATAAAGCTGCTTTGGAACAGTGTGTATTGGGAAAAGCACAAATAAAAAACTATACATAATAAAAATGATTTGACTTGATTTGACTTTTATGTTACAATGTTTTTTTCTACTTTGGCAACAAAATATCAATGTTCTCTCTTTGCACTGTCAAACAAACAAGTGCCAGCCAGAGCTGAAGCATTTAACCAATCAGAAATTATCATAATTAATTCTGATTCAAAGTAATGTCCAGCATCATCCAATCACTGTCAATCATGTTAAAATAAAATGATACATTATAAATTCTGAATCTATGTACTGATTATCATTGTCACATGTCTGTCAAACATGTTGAGTGATCCAAACATCATCTGCAGCCTGAAACTGAACTTTTGATCAGATTTTAGGAGTGAATGCACTTAACTGCATAGAGAGCTATAGGATGCTCCCTTGCTCCCTATTTAGTGAATGACTTAACCTCCAGTGTGCTGTCTGTCTGCACTGGTCTCAGAACAGTTAGAAATGCACCTTACTTTCATCCTAACTCCATATATAAGCCTCTGAAAGAATTTTTGTTTTTCTCAATGTGAAAATGCAGAGTAAATATAGGGTTTCTAATGCAAAAATAGCGCTATTGTCCACAACAGTGGTCGTTGTGTTCAACAGCGTACCGCTTCGCGAAAAACCACTCAGATTTTAAAAGTGGCATATTGGATGAAACTAGAGACTAATCGTTTGGCTCAAACAGGTTTCAATGTAAAAACTTAATGAGGTTTCTTACCAGATGTAGTTATGTTGGTGTTTCTCCCGAAGACAAACTCCGCTGTGATCGGCGCCATGTTGTTTTGTCACATGACTCTGTGTGTCAAAAGTTTAACCCTTTATTGACAGCCCACAGTGTTATGAACTGAGATCAGTAGGTTTAAATTAATTTAAATTAAGCGTTGCGTATAGCAGAGCCAAAATACAACATCCACACATGTGGACGTGGGGGTCGCACGAGGATAATGATGATCACCGCAAAAATTCATTTCAATTTGTCCCTTCTCTAAAAAATAAGCACAAATGTGTGTTCCAGTGCGATACTTACAATGGAAGTCAATGGGGCCAGTTTTTGGAGGGTTTAAAGTCAGAAATGTGAAGCTTATAATTATATAAAAGCACTTATAGTACTTCTGTTAAAATATGTGTATTATTCTCACTGTAAAGTTGTTTTAGGGTTTACAGGGTTACATCGTCATGGCAACGAAGTTGTAAAATTGGCTATAACTTTCCACAGATTTGGTTAGTAAGTGATGTTACGACAGTAAAATCATGTTAACACACATATTGTTTATGTCTTGTGTCTATACTTTTGAAACAGTGAGTATTTTAATGTTTACAGATTATTGACCCCATTGACTTCCATTGTAAGTGTCTCACTGGAACACACATTTGTGCTGTATTTAAAGGAAAGGAGGGACGAGTTGAATTAATTTTGTGGTAATCAACATTATGCCACAAATGATGTATCTTGATGTATCAGCCCTCTGCAAAGCAAGCACTCTCAAATGTCACTCCAGATTTTGCGCAGTGCGACTAAAAAATGTCCGTTATCAGCCACTGGCTAGTAAATATCCAGATTTTACTCGCCAGTGATTGAGTTGTACAGTGGCGAAGATGAACTTTAGCACCGAGATCTTTCACTGCATGCTGTGTATCATGAGCCTCACTTGAAGGAAATTGACCTTACTTGGCTGCAGTAGGTCCTGAGGTGTTGTGGATCGTGGTGTCACCATCGCTTTAGTTGAACGATTATATGCCATAGTTACATTGGCATTGCATTTAGCCTCGTCAACTCTGATTTCCATGGAAAGTTTCCACAACAATCTCCATTTTACAGCATGGCTTCAGAGCAGTAACACGCCTGTTGGACATCTGTTCGGAGGTAAAAAAGTGTTGCAAAGCTCGAGAACTTGAAAAATAAATATACAGCATGTACAAGAAAGTTTTGACTCGCTTCATGTAATATATGTCCAAAGATGAGATCCACGCACTCGTAATGTCTCTTTCAATATCCTTTGTTATTTACAGTAGTTGTTGATCAGAAAGTAAAAAGAAACATTAATGCTAATCACACATAGCATGGATGTCTTTAAACAACTTGTCTCTCATTGGTGTTCGTCCAACAGTAAACATTTCCTCGTGGAAATGCTGCTAGTTCTCTTAAAGAGACACTACCATTTTATTGCTTGCTATACATGTCAGTGTAAACTCAATGAAAATGCTTGTAAATAGTACTAATCATAAATGTCAAAATATTTTAACAAATAGGCTCTTGCTGTGTCTATGCAGGGGTTTGGTAAAATAAAACCATTTACTGTAAATGGTGCTTTTTTTATATTATTGCACTTTAGTGTTGAGTGAATGTAGAATTATTTTTTTATTTTTAGGTTCCAACCTTATTTTATAAGTACAAGGAATATTTTACAATACAAGAATATTTTGTTAAAAATGTGTATGAAATTTCAAACAGTGACAACAGCTTGTATCATTATTAAAAATGCATATAAGTTGATAGAATGTGAAATTTGTACATTTTAAAAAGCTATATATAATATATATACTGTATATGACTTTATTTCACATAGTATATATACACTGATCAGCCATTAAAAACACTGACAGGTGAAGTGAATTACATGTATTATCTCGTTACAGTGGCACCTGTCAAGGGGTGGGATATATTAGGCAGCAAGTGAACAGTCAGTTCTTGAATTTCATGTGTTGGAAGCAGGAAAAATGGGCAAGCGTAAGGATCTGAATGACTTTAACAAGGGCCAAACTGTGATGACTGGGTCAGAGCATCTCCGAAATGGCAGGTATTGTGGGGTGTTCTCGGTATGCAGTGGTTAGCACCTAATAAAACTGGTCCAAGGAAGGACAACCGGTGAACCGGCGACAGGGTCATGGGCACCCAAGGCTCATTAATGCGCACTGGGAGCAAAGGCTAGCCCGTCTGGTCCGATCCCACAGAAGAGCTACTGTAGCACTTATTGCTGAAAACTTTTATGCTAGCCATGATTTAAAAGTGTCAGAACACACAGTGCATCGCTGCGTACGGGGCTGCATAGCTGCATACCGGTCAGAGTGCCCATGCTGACCCCAGTCCACCGCCGAAAGCATCTACAATGGGCACGTGAGCATCAGAACTGGACCATGGAGCAATGGAAGAAGGTGGCCTGGTCTGATGAACCACATTTTCTTTTAGGTCATGTACACGGCCAGGTGCGTGTGCATCGTTTACCTGGGGAAGAGATGGCAGCAGGATGCACTATGGGAAGAAGGCAGGCCGGCGGAGGCAGTGTGATGCTCTGGGCAATGTTCTGCTGGGAAACCTTGGGTCCTGATGGCAGTGGCCTCTTTCAACAGGATAATGTGCCCTGCCACACTGCAAAAATGGTTTAGGAATGGTTTGAGGAACATGACAAAGAATTCAAGGTGTTGACTTGGCCTCCAAATTCCTCAATCTCAATCTGATTGAGCATCTATGGGATGTGCTGGACCAACAAGTCCGATTCATGGAGGCCCCACCTTTAAGCTTACAGGACTTGAAGGATCTGCTGCTAATGTCTTGGTGCCAGATACCACAGGACACCTTCAGAGGTCTTGTGGAGTCCATGCCTCGACGGGTCAGAGCTGTTTTGGCGGCATGAGGGGGACCTACATGATATTAGGCAGGTGGTTTTAATGTTGTGGCTGACCAGTGTATATACACACTGTGTGTGTGTGTGTGTGTGTGTATATATATATATATATATATATATATATATATATATATATATATATATACATACAGCTCTGGAAAAAATTGAGACCACTGCAAAATGATCAGTTTCTCTGGATTTACTATTTATAGGTATGTGTTTGAGTAAAATGAACATTTTTATTTTATTGTATAACGTACTGACAGCATTCCTCCCAAATTCCAAATACAAATATTGTCATTGAGAGCATTTATTTGCAGAAAATGACAACTGGTCAGAATAACAAAAAAGATGCAGTTTTTTCAGACCTCGAATAATGCAAAGAAAACAAGTTCATATTCATTTTTAAACAACACGATACTAATGTTTTAACTTAGAGTTCAGAAATCAATATTTGGTGGATTAACCCTGATTTTCAATCGCAGCTTTTCGCGTCTTGGCATGCCCTCTACCAGTCTTTCACATTGCTGTTGGGTGACTTTATGCCACTCCTGCTGCAAATATTTAAGCATCTTGGCTTTGTTTGATGTCTTGTGGCCATCAATGTTCCTCTTGATCACATTCCAGAGGTTTTCAATGGGATTCAGGTCTGGAGATTGGGCTGGTCATGACAGGGTCTTGATCCGGTGCTCCTCCATCCACACCTTGATTGACCTGTCTGTGTGGCATGGAGCATTGTCCTGTTGGAAAAACCAATCGTCAGAGTTGGGGAACATTGTCAGAGCAAAAGGAAGCAAGTTTTCTTCCAGGATAACCTTGTACGTGGCTTGATAAATGCATCCTTCACAAAGACAAATCTGCCCGATTCCAGCCTTGCTGAAGCACCCCCAGATCATCACCGATCCTCCACCAAATTTCACAGTGGGTGTGAGACACTGTGGCTTGAAGGCCTCTCCAGGTTTCCGTCTTACCATTAATTAAACGGCGATGATCAGGGGGTGCTTTGGCAAGGCTAGAATCGGGCAGATTCGTCTTTGTGAAGGACGCATGAATCAATCCATGTACAAGGTTATCCTGGAAGAAAACTTGCTTCCTTCTGCTCTGACAATGTCCCCAACCCTGAGGATTGGTTTTTACAGCATATATATATATATAAAATATATAATGAAAATGTCCCCTTCCTCGTTTGCTTAATATCTTTTTCAGTTCCATTATGCTTGCATGTCATAAAAATTCTGGCTAGTAACAACAAAAATGTATTAGCCAATGGCGAGTCTTTCTCCAATGTATCTGTAGAGGGTTTAGCATATATGTAGTCTATTTGCCTCATTAATATAAAATAATTTCTATAAAAATTAAGAGTGCAGCCCTCAAGGCTATAAGTATCCTGCTTTTTGGCCCATGAACTTTCTGAAGTTGAGTAGCCCTGCTCTAGGGTGTCATTTAAGGGTTAAACTGTCGACAAATGGAATTATTTGACAACAACATGGCGTCAATTTCTGTGAAGTGTTTCTACGGAGAAGACCAAACAAAAGTGCAGCAAATACAGGTAAGAAAACCTCATCAAGTTCTTACATTAAAATGTGCTTGTGTCAAAAGAGTAACAACTGTAGTTTAATCTGATGTGCCGGTATAAGGGCACTTTTACACGTCGTACACGAACGAGGACAGTGGGAATTTATTCCCACAAAAGTTGAACTAACGTCTAGCCATTTTGCATTGCTTTCCACATTTACAAATCTGTTGTGCATTTTGTTACATTTTTATTTTTTATTGCATCTTATATGGCGTTCATTTTCATTGGTTAGGTTCACATCATGGTCTGTCAGAAGCTGAAAGGTTGCTGTACTCAATCGCTGAAGACAACTCTGACATAGAGGAAATGTCAGACGGTGAGGAAATTGACCCAGAGCAATGGAATGAAGATCAAATCAATGATTATCCTCCGCTGGATCACGACAGCTGTGAAGATAGTGAAAATGATGACAGTGACGAAATATCCAGTGGACGTGGTGAACATTGGGTATGCACTGCGTTCAATCCAGACTTGGTGCCGTTCCAGGCTGAGGATAAGACTTTCAGTGATCGACTCGGTTGGCAGCCAGTGGACTATGTTAATCAGTACATCGATTCAGAATTGATGAAGCTCATTACTGACTGTTCAAACGCAACAGCACTGGCTACCACTGGCACACCACTCAACGCTACCATTACTGAGATGTACCATTTATTTGGAGCGTCTATTTTGATGTCATGTGTGCAGTATCCAGAAATGAGAATGTTCTGGTCCAATGCTCTACGAATCCCTGCAATTAGCGACCGGATTACTCGTGGCAGGTTTTTCAAATTGAGAAGCAGCCTGAAAGTGGTTATCGACACTGACGTTCCTGAACAGACAAAGAGTGCCGATCGATTCTGGAAGGTGAGACCGTTTCTGGAACGTGTTCGCAGAGGCTGCTTGCTTCAATTTCGACCAGAATGCGTGTCCATCGATGAACAGATGGTCTCATTTACCGGTGCCTGCCCATTTCGGCAGTATATGCCAAGTAAGCCCAATCCTGTCGGCATGAAAAACTTTGTGTTGGCTTCAGCTAGTGGGATTGTGCTGGACTTTCTTTTATATCAAGGTGCAGAGGCTCTGTGTTCACAAGATTCGGCAGGTAAAGACCTGGGTCTCGGAGGCATGGTTGTAGCACATCTGGCTGAATCGCTGCATCCTGGTTCCAAGATCTACTGTGACCGCTTCTTCACAAACATGAAAATTGTGGATCACATGATTAAGAAGCAGGTGTACGTGACTGGCACCGTCATGCAGAATCGGGTAGCTGAGGCACTGAAGAAACTTCCAGGTGACAAGACCATGGAATTGCATAAAAGAGGAGCCACTGCGTCAGTTGTCAGGAGAGATGGGAAGGTGTGTGTGCTGAAGTGGTATGATGACAAACCGTATTTGATGCTCTCCACTGTTCATGGTGAACAGCCGTATGACACCTATCAACGGTGGTCAAAGCAGAATAAGGAATTTGTGAATGTCAAGCAACCAAGTGTTGTCCGTGAGTACAAAGCAAAGATGGCAGGATTTGACCTGGCAGAACGGATGATATCCTCCTATTGTCTGAGCAGCCGAACCAAGAGGTGGACAATACGGATGCTCATGCACTTCACTGATCTGGCTTTAGTCAACAGCTGGTTACTGTATCAACAAGACAACCTGGAAAACGGCACAATGGAGTTCCTTGAATTTCGCACGATAGTGGCTCAAACATACCTAGCTATGGCCGACAGCCTTGGTGTACGATGTTCATATGAGGAGGAAGGTTTTAATGCTCATCCTGCCAAAAGATGTCGGTTCACTGCTGTCCCACACATTTCGGTCCGGACAACTTCTGCTCGACACCTTCCTGAGATGGTTGACTTGAAAAATGCAATGCGCTGCAGAAGAAAGCACTGCAACAGGAAAAGTCGCGTGCGTTGCGTGGAATGTAATGTGTTCCTGTGCTTAAGAGCAGAACGCAACTGTTTTGCTGCTTTCCACAGCAGCGACCTAGAGTAATGTGTACTTGTTTGCACTGCAAGATTCTTGATATGTTGATTGTGACTGAAGGCTTGTACACTGACAATGTCTTTTTGGTATGGTTTTGTCTTAGTTCAGTTTGTTAATAATACAGTGACAGGACACAACAAAATTGAGCTAAAACACAACAAATTAATTCACAACACATCAAAACTGAGCTACAACACAATTAAACTACAACACAAATTGAGCTACAATACACCAAATTAAGCCACCACACAAAATTAAGCCATAACACAACAAAATTGAGCTACAACACAACAATTAAACTACAACACAAATTGAGCTACAACACAACAAATTTAGCCACAACACAAAATTAAGCCATAACACAACAAAATTGAGCTACAACACAATTTTTAACAAAAAAACTAAATTAAGCCATAACACAACAAAATTGAGCTACAACACAACAAATTAAGCAGCAACACAAAACTGAGCTACAAAACAACAAATTAAGCCATAACACAACAAAACTGAGCTACAACACAACAAATTAAGCCACAACACAACAAAATTGAGTTACAACACAACAATTTTTTACAACACAACAAAATAAGCCATAACACAACAAAATTGAGCTACAACACAACAATTAAACTACAACACAAATTGAGCTACAACACAATACAATTAAGCCACAAAAAATTGAGCTACAACAAAATAAATTAAGCCACAACACAAAATTGAGCTACAACACAACAAATTAAGCCATAACACAAAAAAACTGAGCTACAACACAACAAATTAAGCCACAACACAAAATTAAGCCATAACACAACAAAACTGAGCTACAACACAACAAAATTGAGCTACAACACAAAATTGAGCTACAACAAAATAAATTAAGCCACAACACAAAACAACTGAGCTACAACACAACAAATTAAGCCACAACACAAAATTAAGCCATAACACAACAAAACTGAGCTACAACACAACAAAATTGAGCTACAACACAACAAATTAAGCCATAACACAACAAAATTGAGTTACAACACAACAAATTAAGCAGCAACACAAAATTGAGCTACAACACAACAAATTAAGCAGCAACACAAAATTGAGTTACAACACAACAAATTAAGCAGCAACACAAAATTGAGTTACAACACAACAAATTAAGCAGCAACACAAAATTGAGCTACAACACATTTTTTAACAACAAAACAAAAATAAGCCATAACAAAAAAATTAAGCCACAACACAAAATTGAGCTACAACACAACAAAATAAGCCATAACACAACAATTAAACTACAACACAACAAAATAGAGGTACAACACAACAATTAAACTACAACACAACAAAATTGAGCTACAACACAACAAATTAAGCAGCAACACAAAATTGAGCTACAACACATTTTTTAACAACAAAACAAAAATAAGCCATAACAAAAAAATTAAGCCACAACACAAAATTGAGCTACAACACAACAAAATAAGCCATAACACAACAATTAAACTACAACACAACAAAATAGAGCTACAACACAACAATTAAACTACAACACAACAAAATTGAGCTACAACACAACAAAATTTAACAACACAACAAAATTAAGCCACAACACAAAATTAAGACGCAACACAACTAAAGTAAGCCACAACAATAAGCAATAACACAATGGAAAAGCCACAACACAACATAAGACACAACACAATTAAGCCAAAATGCAACAATTAAACTACAACACAAAATTAAGCCATAACATAACAAAATTGAGCTACAACACAATTGAACTACAACACAAAATTAAGCTACAACACAAAATTTAACAACACACCAAAATTAAGCCATGAAACAACAAAATTAAGACACTACACAACAAAATTAAGACGTAACACAACGAAAGTAAGCCACAACAATAAGCAGTAACACAATGGAAAAGACACAACACAAAATTAAGCCATAACACAACAAAAATGAGCTACAACAAAATTGAGCTACAACACAAAATTAAGCCATAACACCACAAAAATGAGCTACAACACAACAGATAAACTACAACACAAAATTAGGCCACAGCACAACAAAATTAAGCTACAACACAACGGAAAAGCCGCAACACAACAAAATTGGGCTACAACACAACAATTAAACCACAACACAAAATTGAGCTACAACACAACAAATTAAGCCACAACACAAAATTGAGCTACAACACAACAAAATTGATCTACCACACAACAAAATTTAACAACTCAACAAAATTAAGCCATGAAACAACAAAATTAAGCCACAACACAACAAAATTATGACGTAACAACGAAAGTAAGCCACAACAATAAGCAATAACACAATGGAAAAGACACAACACAAAATTAAGCCATAACACAACAAAAATGAGCTACAACAAAATTGAGCTACAACATAAAATTAAACCATAACACAACAAAAATGAGCTACAACACAACAGTTAAACTACAACACAAAATTAAGACATAACAAAAATGAGCTACAGCACAACAATTAAACTACAACACAAAATTAAGACATAACAAAAATGAGCTACAGCACAACAGTTAAACTACAACACAAAATTAGGCCACAGCACAACAAAATTTAGCTACAACACAACGGAAAAGCCGCAACACAACAAAACTGGGCTACAACACAACAATTAAACCACAACACAAAATTGAGCTACCACACAACAAAATTTAACAACTCAACAAAATTAAGCCATGAAACAACAAAATTAAGCCACAACACGACAAAATTATGACATAACACAACGAAAGTAAGCCACAACAATAAGCAATAACACAATGGAAAAGCCTGAACACAAAATTAAGCCATAACACAACAAAAATGAGCTACAACACAACAATTAAACTACAACACAAAATTAAGACATAACACAACAAAATTGAGCTACAACACAATTAAACTACAACACAAAATTAAGACATAACAAAAATGAGCTACAGCACAACAGATAAACTACAACACAAAATTAGGCCACAGCACAAGAAAATTAAGCTACAACACAACGGAAAAGCCGCAACACAACAAAATTGGGCTACAACACAACAATTAAACCACAACACAAAATTGAGCTACAACACAACAAATTAAGCCACAACACAAATTGAGCCACAACACAACAAAATTAAGACGTGCCACAACAATAAGCAATAACACAATTAAGCCACAACACAACAAAATTGAGCCACAACACAACAATTAAACAACAACACAAACATAAGCCATAAACAAATTGAGCTACAACACAACAATTAAACTACAAAAAAAATTTTTAAGCCATAACGCAACAAAATTAAGCTACAACAAAACAATTAAACCACAACACAAAACGAAGCCACAGCACAACAAAATTAAGCTACAATCCAACAAAATTAAGACACTACACAACAAAATTAAGCCATGAAACAACAAAATTAAGCCACAACACAACAAAATTAAGACGTAACACAACGAAAGTAAGCCACAACAATAAGCAATAACACAATGGAAAAGCCACAACACAACATAAGACACAACACAATTAAGCCACAACAAAATTGAGCTACAACACAACAATTAAACTACAACACAAAACTAAGCCATAACACAATAAAAATGAGCTACAACACAAAATTAAGGCATAACACAACAAAAATGAGCTACAACACAACAGTTAAACTAATTAGGCCACAGCACAACAAAATTAAGCTACAACACAACGGAAAAGCCGCAACACAACAAAATTGGGCTACAACAATTAAACCACAACACAAAATTGAGCTACAACACAACAATTAAGCTACAGCACAATTAAGCCAAAACATAATTGAGCTACAACACAACAATTAAACCACAACACAATGAAAGTAAGCTACAACATTAAATTAAGCAATAATAAAATGGAAAAGCCACAACAGAAAAGCCACAACACAACAAAATTAAGGCCACAACAAAATTGGGCTACAACACAACAATTAAACCACAACACAAAATTGAGCTACAACTCAACAAAATTAAGACACTACACAACTAAATTAAGCCATGAAACAACTAAATTAAGCCACAACACAACAAAATTAAGACACAAAAATAAATTAAGCAATAACAACAGAAAAGACACAACAAATTAAGCCACAAAACAACAAAATTGAACTACAACACAACATAAGACACAACAAAATTAAGGCAAAACACAATACAATTAAGCCACAACACAACAAAATTAAGCCATAACAAAATTGAGCTACAACATAACTTAAGCCACAACACAAGAAAAATGAGCTACAACACAACAATTAAACTACAACACAACAATTTAAACTACACACAAAATTAAGCCATAACACAACAAAACTGAGCTACAACACAACAATTAAACTACAACACAAAATTAGGCCACAGCACAACAAAATTCAGCTACAACACAACGGAAAAGCCGCAACACAACAAAATTGGGCTACAACACAACAATTAAACCACAACACAAAATTGAGCTACAACACAACAAATTAAGCCACAACACAAAATTGAGCTACAACACAACAAAATAGAGCTACGACACAACAATTAAACTACAACACAACAAAATTGAGCTACAACACAACAAAATTAAACAAAACAAAATTAAGACACTACACAACAAAATTAAGACACTACACAACTAAATTAAGCCATGAAACAACTAAATTAAGACACAAAAAATATAAAAGACAAAAGACATAACACAATGAAAGTAAGCCACAACAATAAATTAAGCAATAACACAACGGAAAAGACACAACACAAAATTTAGCCATAACAAAATTGAGCTTTAACACAGCAAAATTAAGTTATAACACCACACAATTAAGCCACAACACAACAAATTTAAAATGCAACACAATTAAGCCACAACACAACAAAATTGAACTACAACACAACAATTAAGCTACAACACAACAAATTAAGCCACAACACAACAAAACTGAGCTACAACACAACAAAAATAAGACACTACACAACAAATTAAGACACTATACAAAATTAAGGCACGAAACAACAAAATTAAGCCACAAAAATAAATTAAGCAATAACACAATGGAAGAGACACAACACAATATAAGACACAACACAACAAAATTGAGCTATAACAGCAAAATTAAGGCACAACACAACAAAATTGAGCTACAACATAATTTAAGCCACAACACAACAAAATTGAGCTACAGCACAACAGTTAAACTACATCACAAACTTAAGCCATAACACAACAAAATTGAACTACAACACAACAATTAAACTACAACACAAACCTAACCCATAACACAACTAAATTGAGCTACAACACAATAATTAAACTACAACACAAAATTAAGCCACAACACAACAAATTTAAGATACGACAAAATTAAGCTACAACAAAATTAAGCCACAACACAATGAAAGTAAGATACAACAAAATTAAGCCACAGCACAACAAATTAAGCCACAACAATAAATTAAGCAATAACAAAATGGAAAAGCCACAACACAACATAAGACACAACACAACAAAATTGAGCTATAACAGCAAAATTAAGGCACAACACAATTAAGCCACAACACAACAAAATTGAGCTACAACACAAAATTAAACAAAACAAAATTAAGACACTACACAACAAAATGAAGACATAACACAATGAAAGTTAACCACAATAATAAATTAAGCAGTAACACAACTGAAAAGACACAACGCAACAAAATTGAACTACAACACAATTAAACCACAACACAAAATTGAGCTACAACACAACAAAATTGAGCTACAACACAACAAATTACACTACAACACAAAATTAAGCCATAACACAACAAAACTGAGCTACAACACAACAATTAAACCACAACACAAAATTGAGCTACAACACAACAAAATTGAACTACAACACAACAATTAAACTACAACACAAAATTAAGCCATAACACAAAAAACTGAGCTACAACACAACAAATTAAACTACAACACAAAATTAAGCCATAACACAACAAAATTGGGCTACAACACAACAATTAAACTACAACACACAATTGAGCTACAACACAACAAAATTGAGCTACAACACCACAATTAAACTACAACACAACCAAATTAAACAACTAAGTTAAGACACTACACAACTAAATTAAGCCATGAAACAACAAAATTGAGCTACAACACAACAAATTAAGCCACACACAAAATTGAGCTACAACACAATAAAACTGAGCTACAACACAACAATTACAACACAACTAAATTGAGCCACAACACAAAATTGAGCTACAACACAACAAAACTGAGCTACAACACAACAATTAAACTACAGCACAACTAAATTGAGTTACAACACAACAAATTAAGACACTACACAACAAAATTAAGCCACGAAACAACAAAATTAAGCCATAACACAATGGAAAAGACACAACACATCATAAGACACAACACAACAATATTGAGCTATAACAGCAAAATTAAGGTACAACACAATTAAGCCACAATAAAACAAAACTGAGCTACAAAACAATTAAACTACAACACAAAATTAAGCCACAGCACAACAACATTAAGCTACAACACAACGGAAAAGCCACAACACAACAAATTTAAGATACAACAAAATTAAGCCACAACACAACAAAATTGAGCTACAACACAATTAAGCCACAACACAACAACATTAAGCTATAACACAATTAAGCCACAACACAACAACATTAAGCTACAACACAACAACATTAAGCTATAACAGCAAAATTAAGGTACAACACAATTAAGCCACAACAAAACAAAACTGAGCTACAAAACAATTAAACTACAACACAAAATTAAGCCACAGCACAACAACATTAAGCTACAACACAACGAATTTAAGATACAACAAAATTAAGCCACAACACAACAAAATTGAGCTACAGCACAACACAATTAAGCCACAACACAACAAGATTGTGCTACAACACAACAATTTAACCACAACACAAAATTAAGGCACAACACAATGAAAGTAAGCTACAACAATAAATTAAGCAATAACAAAATGGAAAAGCCACAACACAACGAAATTAAGTTATAACATAACAAACTTAAGCCACAGCACCAAAAAATTGAGCTACAACACAACAATTAAACTACAACACAAACTTAAGCCATAACACAAAATTGAGCTACAACACAACAGTTAAACTACAACACAATTTGAGCTACAACACAATAAAACTGAGCTACAACACAACGGAAAAGCCACAACGCAACGAATTTAAGATACAACAAAATTAAGCCACAACACAACAAAATTGAGCTACAACACAACAATTAATCTACAACACAAACTTAAGCCATAACATAACAAATTAAACTACAACACAAAATTAAGCCATAACACAACAAAATTGAGTTATAACATAAACTTATGCCAGAACACAAACAAATTGAGCTACAACACAACAATTAAACTACGACACAAAAATAAACCATAACACAACAAAATTGAGCTACAATGCAAAATTAAGCCATAACACAACAATTTAAGCCACAACACAACAATAACACAAAAATAAACCATAGCACCAAAATTGAGCTACAACGCAACAGAAAAGCCACAAGAAAAATAAAACCCAACACAATGGAGTTTTACTCGCTTTTTGTCTTTTTCTGAGTGAAGAAAAAAAGGCACAATGTTCTTTCTCCAGCAGTTTTGGCATTACAAACGTCATTCATGTGCGGTAACGGAGCAGTTATAATTGTAAATAAAATAAAACATTCTTAGAAGTTGTCGCAAAAGCCCATTCATGTACTTTTTAAAGCTGAGAACAAAAGCAGTTCGAGAAACTAAACTGAAACAAAACGCTCAGACTTGCCGACAGTGAAATATTTAAAAAGAAGAATTAGAGGAATCACTAAATTATGAACAATTTACTGCAGTTTTTTGATTAATATTTAATAATGTAATCCATAAAAGTAACTGAAATATGATGACTATTTTAAAATGTAATTTAATCTAATTACAAGTACTTGATTTTTATAATCTGAAATTATGTAATCAAGATTACATGTAATCCGTTACTACCGAGGCCAGCACTGTACAGAGAGAACACTGAGGTTTTATTTTTCTCAGCAGAAGATTGCATGAAGAGTAGGAAACTTGAAATTAATTTGTTTGACATTAATACTTATTTTATTGTTCTTGTGCTTTTTTTGTTTTGTTTTTTTAAATGCAGAGAGAGCATTTACATTTTTTCACAAAATATTGAAATAAATAGTTTGATACACAAAGCTGAATTTCATGAGATTGGTATTAATGATCAATTAAAAAATCATACCAGAACATAACCCCACTGTCCTGATATGAGGGTATCAGTTTGTATTTAAACTATTTGCCGTTCTAAAAACCTGCTTTGTTTGGATGGTTATCGAGTGATACTAGTCAAATAGTCGAGGGAAATGGAAAATGCACACGGCAATCAAGCTGTCAGGAGGTTAAAGAAGAAAATATTGTGACTCCAGCCAGGTCTCCTAAGCAACCAAATTGGCCCGGTTGCTAGGGAGGGTAGAGTCACATGGGGTAACCTCCTCGTGGTCGCTATAATGTGGTTCGTTCTCGGTGGGGCGCGTGGTGAGTTGAGCGTGGATGCCGCGGTGGATGGCGTGAAGCCTCCACACGCGCTATATCTCCGTGGCAATGCGCTCAACAAGCCACGTGATAAGATGCGCGGATTGATGGTCTCAGACGCGGAGGCAACTGAGATTCGTTCTCCGCCACCCGGATTGAGGCGAATCACTACGCGACCACGAGGACTTAAAAGCGCATTGGGAATTGGGCATTCCAAATTGGGAGAAAAAAAGAAGAAAATATTTTTAGATGTATAACAAACACTTGATTATTTTTTTAATTCTGCAATCTTGCACAATTCAATAATGTCAACTGATAGTTGTATATTTAATAGGGTGACATTCCATTAACCATGGTTTTACCACATTAACCATAGTTTAAACGTTGTATTTTTAGTAAAAACCATAGTAACCCCAAAATTAGCCTTGGTTACGACAGTCATGACTACAATATTACTGTAGTAAAACCATGGTTAATTTTTGCTGGTTAAACTGTTTTATATAAATAAATAATAAAAAATAGTGATAAACAGCAGCCATGCACTTAATATTCCGCTTAAAAAAAAAAAAAAAAAAAAAAAAAAAAGAGGCAAAGTCTGTAAGGCTGTGCAGGTCTCGAGTGAATCAGTGAATCATTTATTTGAACTAGTTCATTTACATAAACTGTCCGAAAGAACTGACTCACTCAAATGGATTGGAGTTACTAACTCTATTTAAAAGGGAATCGTTTATTTAAACGTTCATTTTCACGAACTGTCCGAAAGAACGGATTCACTTAAATGATTCAGTTTTCCCAGCGCTACATGAGAGAGAGAGGACGGTTCAGGTGAGTGTTTGATTACTCTCTTGCCTTCATTGCTGCGTTCACAGTACAGCGTGACAAATGAAGCGTTTTGTGACGTTACGGTGCTACTCGCTGGAAATAGTAGCTTGTTACTGGAAAAGCGACAATATCTGAACTGCTGTCACGGTACTGAAAAATTTAGTAGCATCGCTACTTTTAGTTAGTTACTCCCAAACACGTGCAAACCTCTTAACTTTCTGTTTCACGATGTTTTCTGTCCTTCATTCTGTAGGTGGCGATTTCATCCTCACAAACAAAATGAAACCCAGTGGTGTGTGGAATTCCCCTGTTTCTGAGGATTTTCTTGTAAACTCGGAAGCTCACAGTCTGGACGCCTCCCCTCACGCAAATGCCACAGGTGTATCTCCAAACCAAAGAGAAGAGCCCATCATACAGCATCACATCGAAGATGCGTACAGAACGGTAGAGTTCTCCCAGCGTTCTGCGAACCACATTGTTCAACCAGCGGCCGATCACAGAGGCGATGGTGCGGCCGAGAGAAGCTCACGCTGCCCCCAGTGCGGAAAGACGTTCACAACACGCTTCTACCTGAAGATCCACCAAAGAATCCACACTGGAGAGAGACCGTACACCTGCCCTCAGTGCAGCAAACGCTTCTATTGCAACTCGCACCTGATATCACACCAGCGCTCGCACACCGGAGAGAAACCGTACAGTTGTGAAGAATGTGGCAAGTCCTATTCGCACTTAAACTCCCTTAAACTGCACCAGCGAAGCCACACTGAAGAGGAAGCGTACGGGTATTGGTAGCCCCTATGGCAAACCGAATTGACTTTTAATTACATCCAGGATGTGAATTAGGCCTATAGATATCAACAATGCAATTTACACTAGTTAAAATGGTAATTCTTGATATCATGAATGGATTTACAACTAGTGAAAGTGCATGCTTTTGATGTTAGTCATTACATTTGCACTTGTAAAAAAAATAATTGAATTCTTCATATCAAAAATGTTATTTCTACTAGTACATATAATTCTTGATATCTATTTCTACATTTTCACTAATATAATTTCACAACGATCTGTCATCCACTCCTATTCAAAACGCAATTACCGATATCTAAAATTATTTTCTTATAAGTTGAAATTCCAATTTAACAAATCAGGAGTACACTTCTTACTAGTAAAAGTGATAATTTTTTATATCAATAAATACATTATTACTAGAGCAAATGTCCATTCCTGATATCAACAAATGAATTGCAACTAGTTAAAATGCTATTTTCACAGTTTAATTTGAATTTCACTAGTGACAGAATTTCTGATATCTGTAATGCGATTTGAACTAGTAAAAAAGCCTTTTTAGACATCTTTAATTGCTCAAAAATGTATTGATAACTGAAATCAATTTCTAGATATCTGGAATGCCAAATCTAACATGTTGAAATATATTTAGAGATGACAAATTAGCTTTTTATATCAAATATAAATTTTTTATACATCAAAAATGGTTATTTGTACTTGAATGATTTTTACTATTAAGAAGTACTTAGCTAATATGTGTATTTGGAATTCCAATGTACTAAATTTATTCTAGTAATCCGTAATTGCGTTTTAAATAGGAGTGAATGACAGGTCATTGTGAAATTTTACATTTTTTTTTTTTTTTTTTTAAATACAGCTTTTACTAGTTGAAATTCCATTTTTGATATCAAGAGTGTGTATTTCTGTGAGTTATTACATTTTAATCAAGAATTCACATTTTTACTAGTGCGAATATAATTACTGAAATAAAAAAAATTGCACATTCACTAGTAGTTATTCCATATCTGATATCAAGAATGAGCATTTTAACTAGTAAAAATTGAATTGGTGATATCTATAATACCTATATCCTGCATGTGATTACATGTGGAAAGGGCTTCAAAATGCAATTACTTGAAATTCCAAATAAACATGTTAGCAATGCACTTCTTACTAGTAAAAATTACAACTGATATTGATTATTACATTGTTGCAAGCACAAAAAAGGAATGAATCCTGATATCAACAATTGAATTACAACTTGTGAAAATGCTCACTGATATCTGTAAATGTATTTCAACATGTTAGATTTGGTATTTCAGATCTGGAGATGGATTTCAGATATCAATAATTTGGAGAGTAATTAAAGATATCTTAAAAGGCTTTTTTACTAGTTACAATCACATTACAGATATCTGAAATTAACATTGCCACTTGTCAAAACCCAATTACAGATATCAAAAAATAGCTTTTTTAATAGTTGTAATTCAGTTGTTGAAATCAGGAATGGATGTTTGTACTAGTAAAAATGTAATAATTGATATTAGAAATATAAATTTTTTTTTTTACCAGTAGGTAGCACATTGGTGATATTTCACATTGGAATTTCTACTAGAACAAAATTATTTATAGATATCTGTAATTGCATTTTGAACTGGAGTGAATAACATATAATTGTGAAATTTTACTAGTGAAAATCTTTTTTTCACTATTTGAAATTCCATGAGTGTGTGTTTCTGCGAGTGATTAGGTCATTTTTTTTATATTAAAAAATTACTGTTTTTACTAGTGCAAATGTAATTACTGATTGTAATTAAAATTAGCACTTTCACTGTAATTCCATTCCTGATATCAAGCATCAGCATTTTAACTAGTAAAAATTCTGTAATATCCTGCACGTGATTAAATGTCGGAAGGGCTTGCAATAGTAGCCCTTAAAGCCAGTCGCACAATTTTCACTGCAGAATTTAGACGGAGTTTGTTTGTTTGCATACAACACATAAATTGATATTGGATACATCATTAGATATAATATGTTCTAAAAAATAAAAAAAACTTTGCGTATAAGTAACAAGAAAGCATGTCTCTTTTGACATGCATATTTTCTAGAGTTTTTATGCCTGAAAATATAATATTGCTGTCTGGTTGATTCTACACCTGTTTATTGAAATGATTTCAGATTTTGTGAGCAGCTGGCCAAAATTGTTTAGTTTTTGTTAGTTTTGAAATTTCACATTTATTTCTATACACATTTTAAAGATTAGTAGTCGCATATAACATTTGTTATATTTTCTTTTTATATGCATATCATTTTTTTAATTATTTTTGATTATTAATTTTCATTTTATAGCTTGTAGAAGTCCCTCTTTTCCTCAGTTTTTATTTATTTTGGTATGGGAGAGTCAAGAAGGATGGATGCTAACTTCGTCACTTTGAAACTGTCTTTTTATTTATAACATTTTGTAATTGATAATTAAAATGAGTGAATCTAAATTACTTCCTGTTGTATCTTGCTGACCCACTGATGGCAGTAACAGCCGCAGTTATATAGACCAATAAAATTATCAGCATAAAAAAAAGAGAAATTGTCACGTATGGATAGCAAGTCTGACTAATTAAAGAAATAACAGAGATAGCAGATAAGAGTCAAGGAAATAGAAATAAAAGGGCAAAAACAATTATATAGTAATAGATACAGTAAAGCGAAAAACGTAGAAGCAGAGCAATTTGGAATTGTTCTTAAAGTCCCCCTGAAGTGCCTTGAAAAACTCTGTTTTCTGTAGCCTGTTGACGAATTTCCTAATGAAACATGAAGTTGGGGCGGGACTTGAACAGCACGAGCCTTTTTGAAAAACAGCCAATAAGCTTTAGCTTACATCGCACACACACACTACAGCATGGATTGTGCACCCTTCGAAGTGCCCTGCAAAGTCATGATCAGCGCCAGTTAGAACACAGCCAGACACGCTGATCACATTGAGGGGGTGGGTACGTTCTCGTTCTAGAACGCATTTGATTGGTCAAAATGAATGCAGTACATTGTGAGTCATTTTTCTGGGTGATCTTAGCTGGAAGAGAGAGACTGCAGATTTTAAATTCTTATATCTTCTGAAAACGAATTTTGTCGATGTTTAGAAGTACACAAGCATATAGAAAATAGGAGAAAAAAAATAGTTTTACTGTTTGAAAAGTTTGTCAAAATTTAGCATTATAAATTTATATAAAAACTGTCTTGGAGTGGTGCAAGGGCATCACTTTGTTTTAAAAAAGTGGTGGGGACAGTTTGGGTGTTGCTGGTTGTGATGTCACAAAACTAATGAATATTAAATAGGATATGCACAGATCATTTTAAATAATCTTTTACTGTTTTGAAAACAGTCATTTATCATTCTTGATGACCATTTCAATCACTCTAATATTTCACATAATTAATCTGATAACTTTATCCCTATATTTAATAATAATGATAATAATTGTATTTTATATAGCGCCTTTCCACAGCTCAAGGACACTTTACAATCAATGGTAGGGGAGATTTTTTGTTTTTTTTTAAAGTACAGAACACAAATAGAGAATAGTGTCAAATACAGAGTAACATCAAGAGAACAAATACAGGGATAATATCAATTACTGAGTAATTAGAGGGAGAAGGGACTGTGGGAGAGAATTCCATAGTTTGGGAGCCATGACTGCAAAAGATCTGCCCCCCATGGAGGAGAGCCAAAAACGATGTACAGTGAGAACGGCAGAGTCAGAGGTCCTAAGGGAACGGACAGGGGTGTAGGGATGAAGCAGCTCCGAAAGGTAGTTAGGAGCAAGGCCATGAAGAGATCTGAAGGTCAGTAAGATGATTTTGTAGTGAATACGGGCTGAGACAGGAAGCCAGTGCAGATTATATAGGATGGGTGTTATGTGGGTGAACCGCTAAGTGCATGTGATGACTGGCGGCTGAGTTTTGAATGTGTTGAAGTCTGGAGATGGTTTTAGTAGGAGGGCCAATGAGAAGGGCATTACAATAATCAATGCGTTATATTACGGAGGTGGTAGAAAGCTGTTCTAACAATGGAGCTGATATGGGGCTCAAAATTGAGTGAAGGGTCAAACATGACGCCTAGGTTACTGACGATTTTAGTAGGTTTAACACAGACTCCATCAATGTCAATGGAAAAATCTGAGTATTTAGAAATCACAATTTGTGATCCAATAATCATTAATCAAGTGTTATGTTATCTTTAATGTCAGTGATGCATGCTGCTAGTGCAGGAAGTGTCAGGTGTGTAATAGGGCGGGTACTTCTCATCAATATTAGTGTGATAACAGACCATGATGGCGAATTATTTGACCAAGATGCAGCAGATAGATGTTGAAAAGAAGTGGGCCAAGGACCGAACCCTGAGGGACACCTTGTGTGAGGGGGGGGCACAGCAGGATTTATGCTGGCCTACTGTCTGTCACAAAGGTAAGATTCAAACCAGGAGAAAGCAGTACCAGAAATACCAATCGAAGAAATCCTGGAGAGAAGTATGGAGTGGGAAATGGTATCGAATGCAGAGCTGAGGACTAGAAGAATGAGTATACTGAGAGCACCAGAATCAGCAGTGGAAAGGAGATCATTCCGAATTTTAAGGAGAGCTGTTTCAGTGCTGTGGAAAGGACGGAAACCCAATTGAAAGGGGTCGTTCAGATTATTGGATAGTAAGTAGGATTGTAATTGAGTGGCAACATCCCATTCTAAAAGTTTGGCTACAAATGGGAGGTTGGAGATGGGCCTGTAGCTGGCGAGGTCAGAAGGGTCCAGTTCAGTTTTCTTCAAAATTGGTGTTATTGATGCAGTTTTTAAGTCAGGAGGTACAGTAACCAAATCGAGAGATGGGAGTAGAAATATGAGAGAGGCCATTTTTGAGGAGAAAAGTAGGGGCAGGGTCTAGTTGACGATGATGAATCAGTTCTGGATTAGAGCCATGCTCATTCATTTGTTTAAGGAGTTTAGCTTGTTGTGGAGTGCTGAACCAGCTTGGCCCGCTGCTGTATAAGCTCTTCCAGCCAGTGCGGTCATCAGTCGACACGGCTTGGAGGGGTGGCCAAGGCAGAGAATAGTGTGATGCTGTCTAGTCTGGATGTCAGTCATGTCAGTCGACAGTAGATGCATGATGCCCCGTTCTATTTCTATTTCAATAATAATTCTATACAGGTTATTTTTTATCATTTAATACTTGTACAGAATTATATTACACACAATTTTATGAGATCATATTAATTGACAGACTACATGGACTGAAACTGACCTTTTTTTTTTTTTTCAAAACATGCCAAGGCTACACATACAGTATTATGTAAATAAATATTATTTATATTTACATGACTTGTGAAGTCAGAGGAGGACGGATGGGCTCCCCCAGTTCAGTCAGGTGTATGGAGATGGAATTGTTGCATATTAACATACAAATGGAAAGAGATTCACAAATAAATGTAAGGAGTTTCACAAAAATAAAGTGAATTCACAAATAAACAATATGAGATTTGCAAATAAAAAAATTATTTACAAATATATTTAACTCACAAACACAACTCTCTCCAGCATTCTTTTGTGAATCGCGTGCATTAATTGTGGATCGCTTTCTGTGCATTTGCGGATCGCTACACGCATTTGTCAATTTTGAAACAAATCTAGCATCAAGACATGCACACAAATCTACAAATACGTGGACTCCACCCATCGTCTACTCAAGCCAATCAGATAATGGCCACATTACTCAGACCAATCGTAGCATGTTCTATCTTCAGCCAATCACGCTCCGTTTTACTATCAGGGCGGGACCAGAATCACAGAGCTCTCATGAGCATGGAATCAAGCAGGCTGCAAACTTTAAAGAAACGGACGCCATCGGAGGAATACCGTGACTTAAGGTTCATATCACTTTCTCTCGGTTATAAACATGTGTAGTGTCTTGTGAAATGTTGACAGCTGAAAATTGCCCATTTGTACAGTGTCCTGATCATTATCTTTATAGCTAACCTGGCTGACTGTATGAGTCTGCTATTTTAATTTTAACCAAGTTTCTTGACTGAAATGTGTCGTCAAAACCTTTACTCTTAATGTTACATGGCAGATCCAAACAGACAATACTGTATACAATGAATCAAACATAGAGCCATTACATGATTTCCTGACACCATTTGCATGACATTGAGAATTGCAAAATGTAACCTGATCTATCTTAAATTCAATCTGCAGGGTGTGTCTCGGCCTCCCTCCTTTAGAATCACATGCAGCTGGAACACAAGATGAAGAGAAGCTTTCTGCATTCTGCTGAGAGTCGCAGCCATGATGCTGTTCTTACAAAGGGAAAGATCAGCCTAATCAATGGATATCACTCCAGCAAATATATTGAAATGAATGGCCATGAGAAGGTGCAATACACAATCTCATAAGAGCCGTTGACACACAGTTGAAGACAAAGAAGTGATTATTGTCATGGAACCTTTGCCTCTAATGTAAAGACTCACTCTCAAAGTCTTGGGTTTTGATGCCATAAGATAAGACTTTATTAAAAACATAACAAAGCCGAGGAGGTCCATGGAGCATCTGACATTATACACTTCAGTATCATGCATTTTTATACAGTTTTCTGCTCCCCTTAACTCTTTGAGGGATGGCCTCTTCATTCAATGAAATCATCTTATGCCGCCCTAGTTTCATCTTTGACGTCTTTCTTCCAGCTGGTCACATTTGGCCCCAACTTGCTGTTTCATCTTAATGCTAGCACTTAGTAGCGCACATATATCATTTGCCTGTATTGGTAATCTTGTCATTTATCTGCATCAGTCCTGCTCATGAAATTATCCTTTCAATACCCACATGCCCATCTCCCTTTACACCCTACAGTTTGATAGAAGGAGGCTGTAATTCTTTCTAAAAGCCAAGCTACTACAGGTGTTGTTCCTTATCTAAACCTCCTTACTCATTTGCTTGGCACAGACATCCCATCTCCCAGGTCTACATTTACATATCCATTTATTCATTTGGCAGACACTTTTATCCAAAGCGACTTACAAAAGAGGAAAACATAAGTGAATCATCTTAAGGAGACAGTGTACGAAATGTGCCATACAAAGTTTCACTAGCATCAGAATAGTATTCAAATCAGATTAAAGTGCAACAAGAAATTTTTTTTATTTTAGTGACTGGTTAAGTGCTCATGGAAAAGATGTGTTTTTAGTCATTTTTTGAAGACAGAGAGTGAGTCGGCTTCACGGATGGAGTTGGGAAGGTCATTCCACCAACGTGATATGATGAAGCCGAAAGTCTGGGAAAGTGTTTTGGTGCCTCTTTGTGTTGGTACAACAAGGCGACGTTCCTTAGCCAACCGCAGGCTTCTATTGGGCGCGTAGCTCTGCAGAAATGATTTTAGGTATGCTGGAGCAGACCAAGTGACTGTGCTGTATGCCAGCATCAGAGCCTTGAATTTGATATTCGTGCATCAACCGGCAGCCAGTGGAGAGAGACAAGGAGTGGTGTAACATGTGCTCACTTTGGTTCATTAAAGACCAAACATGCTGCTGCATTCTGGATCATTTGCAGGGGTCTAATTGCGCATGCAGGGAGGCCTGCAATGAGAGCATTACAGTAGTCCAGTCTAGTTTTATTTCTGGATGAGAGATTGTAGCGGATTTAACCCGATCTTTCCAAAGGGTGAATATCCGTAAAGCCGCGGGTCCAGACGGCATTCTGGGCCACGTCATCAGAGCGTGCGTGAACCAACTGGCTGGTGTTTTTACGGACATTTTCAACCTTTCCCTCTCCTTGTCTGTAGTCCCCACATGCTTTAAAATGTCCACCATTGTGCCTGTACCAAAGCAATCCAAAATCACTTGCTTAAATGACTAGTGTCATGTTGCTCTGACCCCCATCATCAGCAAATGCTTTGAGAGACTAATCAGAGATTACATCTGCTCTGTGCTGCCCGCCTCACTGGACTCACTGCAGTTTGCTTACCGCAACAACCGCTCCTCTGATGATGCCATTGCATCTACAATACACACTGCTCTCTCCCACCTGGAAAAAAGAACACTTATGTGAGAATGCTGTTTGTAGACTACAGCTCAGCATTCAACACCATAGTGCCCTCCAAGCTTGATGAGAAACTCCGGGCTCTGGGCTTAAACAGCTCGCTGTGCAGCTGGATCCTGGACTTCCTGTCAAGCAGACGCCAGGTGGTTAAAATAGGCAGCAACATCTCCTCATCACTGACCCTCAACACTGGAGCCCCACAGGGCTGTGTTCTCAGCCCACTCCTGTATTCCCTGTACACACATGACTGTGTGGCAACACACAGCTCCAATGCCATCATTAAGTTTGCTGATGACACGACAGTGGTAGGTCTGATCACTGACAATGATGAAACAGCCTACAGAGAGGAGGTGCACACTCTGACACACTGGTGTCAGGAGCACAACCTCTCCCTCAAAGTCAGTAAGACAAAGGAGCTTGTGGTGGACTTCAGAAGAAAAGACAGAGAACACAGTCCAATCACCATCAATGGAGCACCAGTGGAGAGAGTCAGCAGCTTCAAGTTCCTGGATGTCCACATCACTGAGGAACTCACATGGTCCATCCACACTGAAGTCGCTGTGAAGAAGGCTCACCAGCGCCTCTTCTTCCTGAGACGACTGAGGAAGTTTGGAATGAACCACCACATCCTCACACGGTTCTACACCTGCACTGTAGAGAGCATCCTGACTGGCTGCATCACTGCCTGGTACGGCAACAGCACCGCCCACAACCACAAAGCCCAGCAAAGGGTGGTGCAAAACGGCAGACACATCATCGGAGGTGAGCTTCCCTCCTTCCAGGACATATATACCAGGCGGTGTGTGAAAAAAGCTCGGAGGATCATCAGAGACTCCAGCCATGGGCTGTTCTCACTGCTACCATCAGGCAGACGGTATTGCAGCATCAGGACCCGCACCAGCCGACTTCATGACAGCTTTATCCCCCAAGCAATCAGACTTTTGAACTCTTGATCAATCATGATACATATATCAGCACCGCACTTTATTAGCCTCAGGCTGGACTCACATTTTATACTTCTCTAATAACACACTGCCAACTGACTATCAACTGACAGCTGAATGTCAACACAACACTATATATTTATTTCCACTGATTACATGGGGGCGGGGTATCTTATTTTGTGTATACTGTATATTGTATATTATTAGGTGTATATTGTGTTGTGTAACAGATGTGTAAACTGTGTTATGTGTAAATCAGATGTTTATTGTTATTGTCATACTGCTATGTTGCTTGGAACTGCACCCAAGACAATCACCCACTGTTGCGCTTGTGTTGACAATAAAGGGATTTGATTTGATTTTGATCGAGATCCATCTATGCATTCCCAGCCATGGACCTTTATATATATATATATATATATATATATATATATATATATATATATATATATATATATATATATATAAATGCACTGAGAAACTTGTAGTTTTTCTGGTTAAACAAAATGAAGAAAATGATCATTTCTGAATTGTGAGAAATTGCATTTGGTTATACATTAAAAAAAAGTGAGAAAACATTGAGAGAACTGAGCAGTCCAGTTCTTCTCACTTAAATATAGGCCTATTTATGGTAAATGTAATTACAAAAGCCACATTCATGCATTATTAAAATAAGTAGGCATACAATAAGAATTAGTATGGCAAGTAGCAAGAAATAGGAGTGATCAGATATTAATTGTACTATTTTAAATGAATAGTTCACCGAAATTGTTCACTTCCCTTGATGCCATCCCAGATATTGATGACTTTCTTTCTTCAGTAGAACACAAATTAAGTTTTTTAGAAACATATTGAAGTTCTGTAGGTCTATATAATGTAAGTAAACAGGTGCCATTAGGCTGCTGGCTGTTTGACAGTCCAGAAGGCATATTTTGGCAGCATAAAAGTAATCCACATGACTCCATCGATCAATTAATGTCTTCTGAAGCAAATCGATAGGTTGGTGTAAGAAACAAATCGATAATTAAAAAGTTTTTAACTTTAAATCATTGCTTCCGGCCAGCGCTGGGATATTGTTTGAAATGAACTAACTCTTGCGTGACGATCGTTCCTCTGTTGTATACAAAGCATGTGCATCCAACTTCTCACGTGAACGCGCCATTGCGCTTCACTGATGCGTCGACAGCTGGCAGGAAGCGGTTTTAATAAATAAAGTTAATAAAGTTTTAATTATTGATTTGCTACAGAAGACATTAATTGAACGACTGGAGTCGTGTGGATTACTTTTATGCTGCCTAAATATGCCTTCTGGACCGTTAAATAACCAGCAGCCAAATGGCACCTATTTGCTTGCATTGTATAGACAAACAGAGCTGAAATGTGCTTATAAAAATCTTCATTTTGGTTCTGCTGAAGATAGAAAGTCATACACATCTGGGATAGCTTAAAGGTGAGTAAATCATGAGAGGATTTTCATTTTTGGGTGAACTAACCCTTTAAGTCTTCACTGTGTATTTTCAGGACTTTTTCAGGTGTAAATTATAGACCTTTCTCACATTCCGGGTTTTGGAACGCAGAAGTAAACGTTTGCAGGGTAAACTTCGACAGCGGTGAATGGGAGGTCACAGCAAATGTTATTTTCACTTACCCATTTGCTCTAAGATCAAAAGAAAAAAATCCACTCTTACGTTTGAATGACTTACAAGAAGAGGACAAAAATAGAGACAGGTGGATTAAGACAGTAAAATGGGTGAAGATGCCAAATTTACTGTTACTCTCTCAGCAGCTGTAATAGAAACCCCCTTGCAACTGTGGTAATTCGTTTTTTAAGACTAATTCCAGGGTAATATAACACAAAGCATAATGTTCTAAATGTACACTCATTATTTAAAAAAATGTATAATATAAAAAAAAATTGCGAGATTTACGCTGCTAAATAAGGCGGAAACGCGTCATCACAGTCTGTGGAAAAAGTCTGTTGCTAAACCGCTAGACGGCGCTGTCACATGGTACCTGTTACTTTTCTCAACCTTTGTTCAGATGAACCACTCACAGTCGTTTGAGATTACTGGAGAAGGCATTTTTTAAACATAATTTTATACAAATTTCTGAGATAGACTTCCATTTTTATCTCACATAATAATATTTTAAATTAAATATATTTAAAAGATAACACTTTGTAGTGTACAAATATTTGCAACAATACAAAAAACGTCCTGAGATTTGAATGCGCCTCTATGGAGGACTCGGTTTTGTGGGCCGCCAAGCGCCCTCTAGAGGAAGAGTCGAGTTATGTCTCATATGAACTTCTGAAGCGGATCGTTTCTGGGAATTTATTTAATAATAATTTTGATATGCAAATGCAATAATCAACAGCAGCACTGAATGTTAAAACAACCATTTAAAAGGTAGAATTAGTTGTTGAATCTTCTTATGTTCATACAAATATTTACACATGTTAAGTTTGCTGAAAATAAAAGCAGTTGTAAGTGAGAGCACGTTTCTTTTTTTGCTGAGTTTATGTTGCACGGATGTTGTTTGACTGTTTGACCAGCAGAGGGCCTTAAATACAATTGCACTAGATATTGTCTTGTTAACTTGTAGGCCTAATTTTAGACTGAGAAAGCTCATGGAAGGGCATATCCGATTGTTTGCAGAGTTGTGATGCTGTTTTAGTCAGATGGGGAACTGTATTTCTGATACAGATAACTGAGAGTGCGTTGATCCCCTTTTCAGTTCCCTGATACGATCACCACAGTTTCTGTGCTGAAATGTCAGCCTTTCAGCCGTTTAAGTTTGCCCTTAAAGGACGCCACATCCATTTGTAGGTGAACCTGGAAGGCTAATTCTCCAAGGGTTCCCTCGGGAGTTTCCTATGGGGTTTTATAATGGGTTTTTTCCATATGAGTAAAATAAGGTCTGTGGTAAATATTACTTGGAAATACTTGGACATTTTGCTCTAGAACATAAATTACACACAGTCATACCTCAAACATGAATTTGGAACCTGCCGTGTTTAAAAAAAAATGTATATTGATAACAAGGTGCTAAATAAGGACTACAACTACCACAAGCATGTGCCTGATGAAACAGAAAACACTGTAATAATTATAATAATTTTATTTATCACACATATACAGTGAAATTCTTTTTTTCACATATCCCAGCTAAGCTGGGGTCAGAGTGCAGGGTCAGCCATGATACAGTGCCCCTGGAGCAGATAAGGTCAAGGGCCTTGCTCAAGGGCCCAACAGTGGCATCTTGGCAGTGTTGGGGCTTGAATCCCTGACCTCCTGATCAGTAACCCAGAGCCTTAACCGCTGAGCCACCACTGCAGTTTATGAGGAGCTGTGTAGGTGTTTTGGGTGGTCGCTGGGGTGTCCTAGGGCATTGCTAGGCGGTTGAAAGGGTACTCTGGGTGGTCGCTAGGGCATTGCTAGGCGGTTGCTACGGTGTTCTGGGTGGTCGCTAGGATGTTGCTGTGCGGTTTATGGGGTGTTCTGAGTGATCGCTAGATGGTTGCTAGGGTGTTTTGGGTTGCCACTAGGGTGTCCTAGGGCGTTGCTAGGCGGTTGATAGGGCACTCTGAGTGGTTGCTAGGGCATTGCTAGGTGGTTGCTATGGTATTCTGGGTGGTTGCTACGGTGTTCTGGGTGGTTGCCAGGGTGTTGCTAGGTGGTTTATGGGGTGTTCTGGGTGGTCGCTAGGGCAATGCTGGGTGGTTGCTATGGTGTTTTAGGTTGCCGCTATGGTGTTCTGGGTGGTCGCTCAGGCATTGCTAGGGTCTTCTGGGTGGTTGCTAGGTGGTTTTTAGGGTGTTCTGGGTGGTCGCAAGGGCATTGCTGGGGTGTTCTGGGTAGTTGCTATGGCGTTGCTAGGTGGTTTATAGCATGTTCTGGGTGGTCATTAGGGTGTCTTAGGGCATAGCTAGGTGGTTGATTGGATACTCTGGGTGATCAGTAGGGCGTTGCTATGTGGTTGCTTTGGTGTTCTGGGTGGTCGCTAGGGTGTTGCTAGGGCACTGCTAGGCAGTTGCTAGGGTGTTTTGGGTTGTTGCTACTGTGTTCTGGGTGGTCGCTAGGGTAGCCCAGCAGAGGCTAACAGGGACCTGCTAATCAGCTAATTAATTTCTGACCCCCTGCACTACATGCACCAAATTGAACAGTAAGTGGGGACACGCCTTCCTTTCCCAGTGAAATAAGCTCTCATCAACCTGTGAAACTGCCTCTTACAAGACTCATTGAGAGGATGTGAGACAATGTGACAATATCATCTCAACACCTTGTTACATCAGTATGAGCACTATAATAGTTAATGCAAGACATTTTGATCTATCTGTTCAAAGTGTAGAAGCACCAAGGGGCAAAGCAGTCTTGATTTCCCACATAGATACCCATATAATATTAATTTCATAACCTTTGCTAGAGCTTGGGCATTTGGATTTAAAGGTGCACTCAGTAACTTTTAGTCTTTGTGTCATCTTGGACATCTAGCGGCTTGGATGCAGCATCATTTAAAATCAACAATTTTCAGTTTCAGATGCCGTCGTAGAAATGTAGTATTCACAGTCAGCCATGATTACTTTAATCAATGAGTGAAAGTGTCCAATAACAGGACGGTTACTGAGATTAAGTGAGTAGTATTCGGAGGGGGATCCTCTCCATGTAGAATAAAACAGCTTTTATAAGGTTACTGTTATGACTGAAGTCTTCATTTTAATGTGAGTGCTCATTATTTCCTATATTGCAAAATTAAAATGTACGTCTTTATGAGTTAAACTTTTTATATGAGGAACAAATGACTGAATGCACCTTTAAGATGAGAAATGTGCACTTTTGTTCAGTGTGATAAATATCTTTAAAAATGATATTTTCTAGATGATATCACTTTTTAAATCAGTTCAGTACATCAAATACTAATACCATGTTTAAACACTTTGAAATATAAAAATGTAAAAGCATAAAAATATTAATACAATTTTTATTATAGTAATGAGACTTTGTGGGGAGTGTTTAATGTACTTAAATGAAAATAATATTAAAATGCAAAAAAAGAAAAAGAAAAAAAAATCCTAAAAAATATGTTCCCATTTCTTTATTCAAAGTATTATTTTTTTATTATATTTTTTTACATTATACTTGACAGTATAAAGTGTGACCCTTTTGCTTTTTTCTCTTCACACATCAGTAGTGTTTGTGTTTATCAGCTTTCTCGAGAACAGCGAGCAGATCTGGAAAAAGACAAAAGAAGGAAATGACACCCAGTTTTTATTTATTTTATACAGACTGTTGAAATGAAACCACACGAGTGTTGAAGAGCTCTGACTGCCTTCTGCAGAAACAGCTGAGCGACTCACCATTAGTGTTCACATTAATAAAAGTCACGTGAGTCCATGTGTCAATAATTTAACAGGGTGTTAGTTACAGTCGGCAGATTACAGCGTTAATGAAAATGTGACTGGTGTCTGTGTGCATGATAGCTACGAGTCTCACACTGTCCTCTGGACATCTTATGAAAATTCTGTAATCATTAACTCACCCACATGTCGCTCCAAAACCATACGACTTTCTTCAGTGGAACAGAAAATGAGATGTTTAGTTGAATGTTCAAAGTGCAACAAAGTGCAAAAGAACTGCAACAATCATAAATGATGTGTTATAAGTCTACACTGTAGGACTGCATGAAAGACATTTGAACAAGCTCAAAACATTTTTAATCTTTCATAGTTGCATATGCAAAATGTTTTTACTCTTAAGATCTGCACTGTAGTTTCGTCACCTATAGAAGTGTAAAGTTACAGGCACTGCATCTGTAGTGACAGTAAAACAGTTGTTTCCCAATATACTTCATGTGCATTAGACCGTAAGGATTAACAATCTAGTTAAAGAACACCTCTCAGAAAGCCACAGAGTTTATATTGTTCTATATTGATTGTTACAGTAAAGCTGATGCTTTTTCACAAACGTCACAAATGTCTAACTCTGAATGACTTGACGAATATTTGCGAAATTAGCAAAATATTTTTTTAGGTACTTAAAAAATGTAAGCCTATTTTAGGACCATTAAAAGGACCATTTTTTTAAATAATAAAATGGCCAAATCCATGCCAAGGCAAATTTCAAAGCTAACACTTGATGTATGCTAAATCCAATCAAATATTTGTATTCATATTTTAATAGGATTAATTTACTTAATAAGTAATATATTTTAATAATATTTTGTGCACGGGGGCCTGGGTAGCTCAGCGAGTATTGACGCTGACTATCACACCTGGAGTCACGAGTTCGAATCCAGGGTGTGCTGAGTGACTCCAGCCAGGTCTCCTAAGCAACCAAATTGGCCTGGTTGCTAGGGAGGGTAGAGTCACATGGGATAACCTCCTCGTGGTCGCTATAATGTGGTTCTCGCTCTCAGTGGGGTGCGTGGTGAGTTGTGCGTGGATGCCACGTAGAATAGCCTCCACACGCGCTATGTCTCCACGGTAACGCGCTCAACAAGCCACGTGATAAGATGCGCGGTTTGACGGTCTCAGACGCGGAGGCAACTGAGATTCGTCCGCAGCCACCCGGATTGAGGCGAGTCACTACGCCACCACGAGCACTTGAAACGCATTGGGAATTGTGCATGACAAATTGGGGAGAAAAGGGGAGAATAAATAAATCAATCAATAACATTTTGTGCATAATTTGTCAAATTTACAGCTTGATTGGAAATGACGGCCAATAAAAATGTTCTGCTCATAAGTGATATTTCCCTTGATTTTTCTTTGTTTTGTCTCATATCTCATGCTCTTCACTGACACTTTTGTCCACTTGGTTATCAAGTACACTAACTTTTGACAAAACTGTATTAGGGGCAAAATAGTTTGGTGTGCTGGAAATGATTGTGGGACAAATTGATAGAATCATTTTACACTATAAATACTGAAATGGTTTCTGTTTATTTCACTCTTTGTTTAGATGATCATAGTTTTTAAACATGTAATAATTAGTATTTTTATAATGTATTTTCCTAGTTTAATATTGAAAGTCTGGGTCTGAAGGATAAAACAGTCAAATCTAGACATAAAAGACATTTGAAAGGTATCACACACAAATGATGAAGGCCTGATGAAGAGTTTCCAATTCACTTTTAATTAGACCTTCAAATGACAAAAGAAAAATCAGTTTTAATAAAAATCAACCCCTGAGTCATGAAAGTGCCCGAAGTTGAAAAAAAAAAAAAAAAAAAAATATATATATATATATATATATTTTATACATATTATATATATGAATTGTAAAAACTGGCTTTTTTATTTTTGGGATGAAATGTGTCCTGAACATGATTTCGTGAGATTCACCTCTTTATCTCCACAGCTCAACAGCTTCAGAGGTACAAAATCAAAACTGCTGAAATGTTCTATTGAAACCATGTCAAAACTCTTGAAGGAATATTCTGCATTAAATTCAAGTTAATCTCAGTCGATAGCATTTGTGGCATAATGCTGATTACAACTCAAATTAATTTGGACTCGTCCCTCCTTTTCTTTAATAAAAGCACAAATGTGTGTTCCAGTGAGGCACTTACAATGGAAGTCAATGGGGTCAATTTCTGGAGGGTTTAAAGGCAGAAATGTGAAGCTAATAATTTTATAAAAGCACTTACATTAATTCTTCTGTTAACACTTGTGTATAATTTGGGGTGTAAGGTTTAAATTGTTGTATTTACGGTCATTTTAGGGTTACACAGTTACATCGTCATGGCAACAAAGTTGTATAATTGTCTATAACTTTCCACAGATGCGATTAGTAAGTGATGTTATGACAGTAAAATCATGTTAACACACATATTGTTTATGTCTTGTGTCTATACTTTTGAAACAGTGAGTATTTTAATGTTTACAGATTGACCCCATTGACTTCCATTGTAAGTGTCTCACTGGAACACACATTTATGTAATCAGCATTATGCCACAAATGCTGTCAATTGAGCTTCACTTGCATTGAACCTAAAGCTTTATGCATGTAAACTCTATGCAGAAAACAAATTATTTATAAAAAGGCATTAAATGTGCAGAAATACATTCTTGCTTGCAAAGAGCAACAGACCCAGTTCAAGGTTTCCTCGCATTAACAATGAACTTCACATTGAAAAAAAAAGAAAAATTATAATGCAATTGGCTCAAACTCAGCAGACATACATTACAATAATACTAACTATTGTCCCACGCCCCCCTTTAGACACAGAACTTTATAGGGTACTTTTATAGTCTTAATTTCAGACTATAAAAAATGACCCAAACAAACACACAAAACCCCAAACGGCAAACGATTGTATGTGAAAACACGTAGACCTCGGTCGTATTCGAGTGCGTTTATGTTTATGTGGGGGGTGGAGGCAGAGCAGGAAGACCACTGTTGACCTGAAAACGCGTTTCATCTGAAATCCCATACTGCTCCAGAGGATCCTATAATCATGACAGGAGATCACAAATAACATCAAAGCATATTCAGTTATATTCTATAAATCACTGTGCCCAATATCAATCTTATTTGGATATCTGAGGGGTACTTTTTGCATCAATGAGGGGTCGTTCACACCAAACACATCCTTGCTTCAATCAAAGCTAGATGGAGCGCAGAACACAGGTGTCTCGAGACACGTTTTTAAGCGTTTAAGTTGACACGGCATCTTAACGCGTCACTCCTGTGCGAGACACGCTGTAACGTTCAAAAATATCCATCTAGAGTATGTTTACATTAGAAAACAATTGAAAAACGTGGAGGATGGTGTGAACGGCCCCATACAGTGTTTACATGGCTGGATATCTCATTTTATAATCCCTTTTGTATGGATAAACGGAAACGAGTTGCAATTTTTTGTATTAAACTAATCTGTTAAATTTATGCAATTAAAATTAATTCTAATTTGTTTTTGTACATTATTTCAGCCATAGGTATGCTGTCTGGTTTAGTTTTTGTTGTATAAACTAATCATCTTGAAAAAATCCCATTGACTTAAAATGATGCATTCAAAATGTAACCAACAATGATAACATCACTGTAAAAAATAATAAACATACTGGTTTGTGATTTGTCTTTCTTGCATTAACTGTAGACTGATTTGCGATTGGTCTTTTCTGCGTCTCTTTTAACCCTCAAGTTCTGTTCATACTGAGCTAACACTTGGACCCTTTGCGGTCAATATTGACCGGAACAGTCTTTGTGTAACACATTTTTTCTAATACATATAATATACATTTATTGACACATTTTGTGTGTAACACCTCTTAACTAACTTCTTCCATAAATATACTACTTATTTTTATTTTATTTTTGTTTTTCCCCTTTTTTCTCCCAATTTGGAATGCCCAATTCCCAATGTGCTTTTAAGTCCTTGTGGTCACGTAGCGATTCGCCTTTAGCGGGTGGCGGAGGATGAATCCCAGTTGCCTCCACGTCTGAGACCATCAACCCGCGCATCTTATCACGTGGTTTGTTGAGCACGTTGCCACGGAGACAGCGCGTGTGGAGGCTTCATGCCATCCACCGCGGCATCCACGCCCAACTCACCACACGCCCCACCGAGAGCGAACCACATTATAGCGACCTCGAGGAGTTTACCCCATGTGACTCTACCCTCCCTAGCAACCGGGCCAATTTGGTTGCTTAGGAGACCTGGCTGGAGTCACTCAGCATGCCCTGGATACGAACTAGCGAGCTAGCGAACTCCAGGGGTGGTAGCCAGCGTATTTTTCCACTAAGCTACCCAGGCCCCAATATACTACTTATTTAGCCATTTTTTTGTTAGCTTCACTTGAATAAAAAGCTAATTTAAATATCTACAAAATGCTGCTATGTGTCATGCATTAAGGGCATCTGCTGCCATCTGCTGGAAAAACATGACAAAAATATGACAATTTCATTGCAATGACAAGTATAGCCTATAGGTGGCCTCAGTGCTCCCCTTATTGTTGCCTGGTCACTTTTTTAGAGTTAAAAGTAATGCATTTGGTTTTATATTAAGGCATTATTAAAAGGTTCACATTCTTATTCCACTGCTGAAAGTAATCCAGAGCATGTAATTTTATCATTTGTTTTGCACGTCCATTTTTATTGAGGCCCACCCAAAAGTAATTTCCTGGCTACGCATTTGTTCCTAACGCCATAATTTTTCAAAGTATGCTGTAATAAAGAGCATTTTCATTTTGGAGGCAAACGCCATTCCAATCTGGATGAGAGGCGTTAACATAGCAAACGGTTTCCATTTTCAAATAGAAACATACAAGTGCAGACGTGGTCTTAGTCTTGTGCATATCAACAGAAAACAAGGCCATGTGCTCAATGTCACAACCTAAAACTTCAACACTATTCTTTTGCTGCCTTGCAAGCGCTGCTGTTTTCGTTCAGGAAATGCAAATCGAGTCAAGATTGTTACTATGCCCCTCTCACCTTGCCAGTCAATCGATGGATTTCAGTGCGATAGAAGATGATATTCTTGCGCATGAATTCATAACTGTAATACAGAATCAGATTTCAGTTCATTACTAAGAAATGCACAGAATCACAGGTGAAGTAAGTGTGTAACACACCTAGCTTTAATGATGGCATCAATCCACTCAACACACTGCTGCTCAGAGTCACACTCAAACAAATACTTCCGTGCCGCTTCGTCAAGAAACACTGGAAAACAGTGAAGACATGCAGAGAGTTGTACATTAACTGGCAACTCTCTCTTTTATAGATCAATTCAAAGAAAGTGTTTTTAATGCTAAATGCTTACGTGGACACTGAGGGTTTGAGATTTTTCATCAAGTCAGATAAGGAAGTGATAAACATGCAAAAGTGTTCAAACAGACAAATGTTCTTCAAGTAAGAACCCCATGAAGTCAAAATTGGACTTTTGTGACTTTACTATTCCTATTAACTTTGAGGCCATCTGTATGCTTGGGTTAAAAAAATTTTTTAGCAGATAGATGCACTTAAAATTGAAAGACTTTCTCTTCCAGGAAAACAGACCAAAAATATTGATGACATCATCCTGCACTCAGGGGAGTTTCCAGATTTTTGCCCAATAAAATGCACTGAAGAATGTGACTGTCCCTCCCCGAATACCAGTAGCGGTTCTAGCTTGTATGGCGCCCTGGGTGAAACCCGCTTCAACACGCCCCCAAAGTTGTTGACCTTTGGGGGGGGGGGTGGTCTGTGTGGGTGCCTCGTGCCGCCGCCCCTCATGCAACTGCCCATGTCGCCCATGCCTAAATCCGCCACTGCCCAAGACAAACTGCCTATAATAAGCGATAACAAATAACTAATCATAGTTCAAGGCTGTGATGTAGCTGTTAAAAAAGTTTGAGGCCTACAAGGAAATTGTGCACCCGCCAAGACTTTAATTTCAATCGTGTGTTCAATCGGAAATTTATAAGATGGTAATGAGCCAATAAATGTTCATTTCTATTCTGGCAGTAAGGTTGTAAAATGAATGGTGTTGCTCTCACCAATAGAGAACGCATGGTCATCTTCTCTCTCCACTCGACACTGTTCCAACAGTAGAGCTCCAATGGGCTGAAAACACAAGCAAATTAAAAAGAAAAGAAATTAAACTCATCATGGTTGTGACACCATTAAGATTCAGATCAGACAGTGAGACGAAAAAAAGCTGTGCTCACCTCATCCTCATCAGTGCGAAAATAAAACAGGAAATTAACAATAAGCTTCACTAGACGCTTCTTCACAACTGTTAAGAGAAATTGAAAAAAGTGAGAGATAAAATCTTGTTAAAAAAATAAACAACATAGTCTATACTGAGAGCGACTGACTAAACTAAAACTGAAATGCGTTATAAAGAACGAAGCCGTTGATTATTACTCGACTGGAGCATTTTAGCTTTGTTGTGTCGCACTGAAATGGATTTGGTGATTTTTAACGATTTTCAACATTAGCATTGAAACATGCAGGCGATTTGAGGCGACGAATAAAATTAGCATTTTTAATTTAGTTGTGTTGCGTCATGACAGCTTCGTTGATTATAAACAACACCTCATAAGATTATTAGGCACAGACTTTATTCGTTTCATTAGACTAAAATGTAAACATATTTACACAGCAAGTTGATATGGAAACTACTAGGCTATATATATTTGTAAATTAACCTGTAACTAAGTTACGTTTTTAATTAACTACGCTTAGGCCTGTCGCGATTATTATTATTATATTTTTTTTATCCCCTATTCTCCCAATTTGGAATGCCCAATTTCCACTACTTAGTAGGTCCTCGTGGTGGCGCGGTTACTCACCTCAATCCGGGTGGCGGAGGACAAGTCTCAGTTGCGTCCGCTTCTGAGACCGTCAATCCGCGCATCTTATCACGTGACTCGTTGTGCATGACACTGCGGAGACTCACAGCATGTGGAGACTCATGCTACTCTCCGAGATCCACGCACAACTTACCACACACCCCATTGAGAGCGAGAACCACTAATCGCGACCACGATGACTCGACCCTCCTTAGCAACCGGGCCAATTTGGTTGCTTAGGAGACCTGGCTGGAGTCACTCAGCACGCCCTGGATTCGAACTAGCGAACTCCAGGGGTGGTAGTCAACGTCAATACTCGCTGAGCGACCCAGGCCCCCGGCCTGTCGCGATTATTAAATAATCGTCTGATCGCGGTTATTTGATCGAACTGCGGTTATTGTGCACTTTAAATTCCAATCACATTTTAATGCCCAAATAAGGGAATTTTAAGCAAATATATAAATGCAATGAAAGACGTGTTTGTGTGTCTCATTCAGTTAAACTCCGAGCGTCACTGAGCCGCACCGCAGATCTAAACCAGAGCAGTCCAGCACCTGTCTGGAAGAGCACGTTAAATGGTTTTCAAAGTGCCGTCAGTAGAGGCTCGTGCCAAACTGACACGAATATATAAACAAACAAACGCAAGCTTTGATAGTGAACGCAAAGCGCTCAGGTTTCACTTTAATTTAACGATCGTATGATGGAAAATGTTCCTGGTCATATCGGGTTCATACATGCAGTGTTAATGACACTCAGTGACATAGAAGAGGAGACACACTCTTACCCTATTTTAGTGGAGTGTTAAAATAATGAAACGAAATCTCAAAGGTTTTGATTCACGAGAAATAAAAGGCTCGTGGGTTTAATCAAAGAACATAATAATTACGTGTGAAAGTGAAGAAATTAGGGCAGAAATATTTTACTACTGCAAAATATAATATAATATAAAAATAATTGTACAAATATATATATATATATATATATATATGAGTTCCAAAAGCAACAATGTAAAAGTAAAATTGACCAAAACTAAAGTTGACCAAAAAGAGAGACAGTTTAGGTATTTATAAAAAAATGCATATGTTTTTAAGCCTTAAAAGGAAATTATATTTAACTATTTTATTATTTGATTTATATATTTGAAGTTAAGTATTTTAAAAAGACTTCTTAAGGTGTATGAAGCACACAAACACCTTAAGAAATATGACAATTTATACGACAATTAACTGTGAAAACCCTAAAATTGACAATTAATTGTCATAGCCCTAAAACAGACAGAAATCGTCATAATCGCAACTATTTGTTTGACAATTAATCGTCAGCCATATTTCATAATCATGACAGCCCTAACTACGCTCTAAATGCATGACAACATAAGTAAAATCAGGTCTGCACAATTAATCGAATAAATAATCGAGATTACAATTACAGCTGCCACAATTAACTAATGGTGAAAAGTGTCAATTATAGCAGTCCATAGGTCTACTCATGTAGCATAAAAATTTTCAATTAGATTTTCTATTTAACATATGTTTTTGCAGTGGTTGATCATTTTATCCAATTAAAGATATGTCAACTGCTCACTTCTGTGTATGATTTATTCAAAATGTTAATAACAGCTTTGTTTTTTATGCTTCTGAGAGGGCCAATGCAAAAAGTAAACTGGTTAGGTAATTAGTCTTGATTTAATAATGCATAAAACAGCAATAAAGTCATTTAGGAATACAGTTCTCAGCTTGTTTTGGATGTGTAGCCGACATAAAGAATATGGCATGCACATGATCCACCCAAAATAAGTATTTTGATGTCAATTCTATTCATCGAAATTAATCACAATTATAATATCAAGGGAAATAATTAGGGCTGCCTCCTAACAGTCGATCAAACGTTAGTCGATGAGAAGAGTCTAGGTCGACCAAGTTCTGATTGGTCGGTTGGTCGAGGAAAAAAAAAAACACAGGAAACCGACGAACACCGGTATTAGCACTGGTTGGACGCTAGGTGGTACTATGGGCTAATATTCGTTAAGCAGGGTTAGGGTTAAGCCTACACAGTAAAGCAAGACACCTTGATTTCAAACTTTGAACTTTATTTTATTTATATATATATATATATATCACAATATCCAATTACATCAACAAACCCAGGGCTAAGGGAACGGTGAATATTCTTGCTTTAGTGATTTTGCATTGAAAATTAAATTTATTTATTTAAAAAACAAAAACTTAAATCAAATACATTTCTAAATTCAAACTGCACTCCAAACGAAATGAAAAAGCAATTAAAATAACGAAGTGATCAAAAAATTCCAATTTGGAATGGCCAATTCCCAATGCGCTCTAAGTCCTCGTGGTGGCGTAGTGACTCGGAGGATGAATCTCAGTTGCCTCCGCGTCTGAGACCGTCAATCCGCGCATCTTATCACGTGTTTTGTTGAGCGCGTTACCACGGAGACATAGCGCGTGTGGAGGCTTCACGCTTTTCTCCACGGCATCCACGCACAACTCACCACACGCCCCACCGAGAGCGAGAACCACATTATGGAGGTTACCCCATGTGACTCTACCCTCCCTAGCAACCGGGCCAATTTGGTTGCTTAGGAGACCTGGCTAGAGTCACTCAGCACGCCCTGGATTCAAACTCGTAAAGTGTGTTTCTTCAAGCGTGTGTCTGTGTGTCTACGGGCAAATTATTTGTAATATTAAATTGATCATTACAATAGCCTAATAATAATAATAATAATAATTTAAAATACATTAATGAGAAAACGAGCCAAGTATCATCTTGACATGGTCAAAGGCATCAGCTATTGGCGATCACTCTGCCCATCGTCGATCACCGAGATCATCGTCTGTCGGCACAACCCTAATGTGCATTTCTCTCTATAAATTAACTAAATGTTCAGACAGTCTCCTTGCTGGTTTTTCTGACACATTCAGGATCATTACCGCTTTTGCCGGTGACGCTGCGGCTCGCTTTTATATTTTAAAGATTCATTATTACAGTTTAGTATTTCTCTGTAATGTAGAACAGTGTTAGCAATGTTACTTATAACATTCTTTCTCAGCCCTGAAACTCAAACCATTTTCTGATGCCCCCCAAAACATATATATTTAAGTAATTAAACTAATATCATAAACGTGCGACAACTAGTCGACTAATGGCTTAAACTAACGCCTACTAGTCGACTAGGTAAATCTTTGGTGGGGGGCAGCCCTAGAAATATTCGACAATTATGATTTCTGACATAATCGTGCAGCCCTGTAAAAAAAAAATAATAATAATAATAATAAAATAAAATTAAAAAAAAATTTAAAAGTAAAACAAAAAATAAATTCACAGTAGTTATTAGTAGTAGTTAATGCTCACTGCTCACTTTTGTTTTTTCTTGGGTAAAATATATTTAATAACAGGGAAAGTCAAATTTGGCAATATTTGTGCTGACTTCAGACCTGAGGCTAGGCATGTATCAAAAGCAATTTTATTTTATTTTTATTATTATTATTATTATTTTTTTTGATAATGTTTCATTGGTGTTTTTCAAATCTCCGCCATTGCTTCCTCCCTGCTGATGGTCAAGAGAGCATTTGATTGGACAAATATTTGGATACGCCTACCAGTTCAAGATGATGTCATTAATATTTTTGGTGAGTTTTACCGGATGAGAACGACTGTACATTTTTAATGCATAAATATGCTGAAAGGTTTTTTTTTTTGACAACATTTAAGAGTACACTAATATATAGATAACATCAGCGCTTAAAGACATGGACTTAACCAGACAAAACACCCAGACTGGTTTCATGGGGTCTTTAAAGTCTTACCGTCTCCTTTCTTCGGGCCTCTCATGCCCAGCTCGGCCGCTCTCTCTGACGGCTGGCGGCTCAGGAACACCAGCTCCTTCTCGTTAAAGCGCATTTTCAGCTCTTAAGCACCAGCTCCGAATCATTAAAGCGCATTTTATCACGTTAAAGCGCAGTTTCCGCAGCTTCCAGTCCAGCGTCAGAAATCAGACACTACACGTCCTAACGATCATCCTGCTGCTGTCGTGTTCAGTCTGATTCTGATCTGCCCGCTTCTGTAATGCCAAATGAACTGAATTAAAGTGTGTAATGCTGTTTAACCCGCACATGCACAATCGTCCACTCACACACCCAAACACACACTGTAGCAGCAGGAACCAAACTTCACTCAGTCTGTAGAGGGCGCTGATTCTCCACAGTCTTTGGACAATATAACATCAAAATAAAATAAAACGTGTTTTTCTATATTAAGAAAACACTACAAAAAAGTAGCATTGTATTCTTTCCAATTTTACATTTGGGAAATGTACCATGGTATTTTTTGAAGTACATTAGAATACCATATAAACACAATGGTATTTAGAAACTAGTAATGATAAAATGTCATATAAATGTAAATGAATATGGAAGTAATCATTCATGAGGACTATGCTATATCATGACTATCTTTACTCTATGCAAAATACCCTGTCACTATACCATGGTACCAGCACAGTATTTATTTTATTTGTATTTTTGCAATTTTTTGTACTATTATGCAACAACATATAAAACATGTATTATTATTATTATTATTTTACAAATTACTGTATTATGACTTTATGCAACATACCATGTCACTGTACCCTGGTATCAACACAGTATTTTATTAATTCATTTATTTATTTATTATATTATTTTATTTATTTATTTTTTGCAATTTTTTGTACTATTATGCAACAACATATAAAACATGTATTATTATTATTATTTTACTAATTACTTTATTATGACTATGCAAAATACCATGTCACTGTATTTGTATTGTCACTGTACTTTAATAATAACATACAAACATGTCTTATTATTATTATTAATGTTAATTTTTAAAAATAACTGTATTATGCCTTTATGCAAAATACCATGTCACTATACCCTGGAACCAACATAGTATTTTATTTATTTATTTATTATTATTATTATTATTATTTTTTGTGGCATTTTTGCAATTTTTTGTACTATTATGCAACAACACACAAACGTAACATTATTTATTTATTTTACAAATTACTGTATTATGCCTTTATGCAAAATACCATGTCACTATACCCTGGAACCAACATAGTATTTTATTTATTTATTTATTATTATTATTTTATTTATTTATTTTTTGGCATTTTTGCAATTTTTTGTACTATTATGCAACAACACACAAACGTAACATTATTTATTTATTTTACAAATTACTGTATTATGCCTTTATGCAAAATACCCTGGAACCAACATAGTATTTTATTTATTTATTTATTTTTTGGCATTTTTGCAATTTTTTGTACTATTATGCAACAACATATAAAACATGTATTATTATTATTATTTTACAAATTACTGTATTATGACTTTATGCAACATACCATATCACTGTACCCTGGTATCAACACAGTATTTTATTTATTTATTTATTTATTTATTTATTATATTATTTTATTTATTTATTTTTTGCAATTTTTTGTACTATTATGCAACAACATATAAAACATGTGTTATTATTATTTTACTAATTACTTTATTATGACTATGCAAAATGCCATGTCACTGTATTTGTACTGTCACTGTACTTTAATAATAACATACAAACATGTCTTATTGTTATTATTATTATTATTATTATTATTATTATTAATCATTTTAATTTAAAAAAATTACTGTATTATGCCTTTATGCAACATGCAATGTCACTATTCACAACGCAGTGTTTTTAATTAATTAATTAATTAATTTGCTATTTTTGCCATTTTTGTACTATTATGTAACAAAATACAAATATGTATAATTATCATCTCCATACAAATATTTATATAAACTTTAAATCTCTTTTTCTTTTTGAACAAATAAAATACGTGTTTAAAAACCACATACAATATCAGTATCAACAATTAAATAATTTTATTTATTTATTTATTTTGTTTCAGTTTGAGTGCTGTATTTTGTTATCAACTTTATACCAATAAAGTTGCTCGTGTGAAAACAAGAGGAGCAGGAAGTGCGTCACTCGCGCATGCGCACACTGGAGTAGCAGTAGCATCGTCAGCGTGATCAGGACGTTTGGGTAAACATGTTTTTACATTAATTTCCAGAGCAAAGTACGATTTAATTGTACTTTTATATTACAGATGTAATGCATTCCACTAAGTTTAACTCGGGTAGTTCAGTGAGCTTTTGTTTGTGTAATTATTCTGTTCATTGAAAGCGAAGCTTTGAATCTGAATCAACTCGATGCTTTCGACAAAGGAACTTTAATATTTCATTATATTGGGAAGTGAAGTTAATAGTTTAATGGTTTTTATTTAATCTTCGAAATATTTAGAAAATTAATGTCCCATTTAAACACAGATAGGCCTTATGAAAATGGCACAATTATACAGATGGTCAATAAAACACCAGTATCAGTGCATTAAAAAGTGGCATGTTTTTTCTACAGTGTACCTTAAAGGGGCTTTTGCATGTAACATTTGCCCCTGAGGTCCTCTTATAATAAGTTTTTCATGACCAATTTCCACCCCCTCTGTGGCCTATACATTTATAAACTAAAGTACAGTTGGAGGAGTTGTTTAATTGTAAATGACCTCCTATTAGTGACGTCATTGCACTGACTTCTATATATAATTTCTGCAGCTTTCATTAAAACTCTTTAATTAAAAAGAGCAAGAAAACCATGTTTTCTCTATTATGCTCTTTCAATGTGTTTTCCCTCTCTGATGATTCCAGGATCTGCAGTGTGAGGGTCAGGATCTATCATCATGGATTTCCAGCACAGAGCTGGAGGGAAAACGGGCAGCGGTGGCGTCGCCTCTTCGTCCGAGAGCAACCGAGACCGGCGTGAGCGACTGCGACAGCTCGCCTTAGAGACTATAGACATCAATAAAGATCCATACTTCATGAAAAACCATTTGGGCTCATATGAGTGTAAACTGTGTCTCACACTTCACAATAACGAGGTGTGAAGCTTTGAGAAAAATTAATGAACTTTATGAACATAAATGCTTTAATGTGATTTCTCATTGTGTTTATGGCTTTTTCTCTTCTAGGGAAGTTATCTAGCGCACACACAGGGCAAAAAGCACCAGACTAACCTGTAAGTGGCTTAACAAATATGAATTTGTCAGGAGGATGGTGTTAAATTTAAGTGCTTGAATGTCTTATCTGTATTCCTCTACTTCAGAGCGAGACGAGCCGCAAAAGAGGCGAAGGATGCTCCAGCACAACCGGCTCCAGAGAAAGTGAAGGTTGAAGTGAAGAAATTTGTCAAGATTGGCCGACCGGGTTATAAAGGTATGTGACAATGGCTTAATGACAGTAACCTAGTTTCCATTCACTTTCCGCACTATTTTGTTATTGACAAAGTGAAAAAGCATAAAAAATTTTTTTTTGGGAAATTTGCCGTCCTCTGCTTGTTTCGATTCAAATGGCCTTTTATCGATAAAAATGGTGTGTGTGATGACATCATGCTTAAACACTTTGTGGCATAAGTTTTGGTTTATCGCATAAGAAATCTGCCCATAAGCCGTTTCCATTCAGAAATGTGTGTTTATCACTAATTCGCCTCCCAGATGTCCCTAATTTTTTTCCTCCGAAGTTTTGGTAAAATGGGGAGAGTATTGAGACAATTCATTGAAATTAGCCAGCTTACTGTCATTTTAATTTCACAAATAAATGCAATCAGAAGGGAGCTGTTGCCCTACTGATAGGACTGTAATATCGATCCAGATGTTGCATCTATCGCAGGTTGCCACCGGTTACGACCCGAAAGCAAATCATCATGGCCCTGTTCAAGCTGGCAACCTGCACCAAGTAGTGGAGGAAACTTTTGGTCTTAGTATAAGGGTTATATCATATGTAAACCCTGATATCAAGTAATATCAGGATTTACATATGATACATTCCTGATATTCAACAGGATATTTTAAACAATCATCTGATCTAAAGCATCGCCATCACAACTGCATTAGGTCTCGCATATTTCTCCAGTAACTTTTAACGACCAACTGAACTTGATTGTCATCTAAAATTAATTTTAGCATCATAATGCAATTTACATTTATGAAGAAGTTCAGCAAATGCAATCTGAGGTAAAGAGGGTTAGATTTAAAATATTTAAAAGCTTTAAAATGTTCAAAAGCTGGTTTTCTGGGGGCCTGGGTAGCTCAGTGGTAAAAGACGCTGGCTACCACCCCTAGAGGTCGCTAGCTCGCTAGTTCGAATCCCAGGGCGTGTTGAGTGACTCCAGCCAGGTCTCCTAAGCAACCAAATTGGCCCGGATGCTAGGGAGGGTAGAGTCACATGGGGTAACCTCCTCGTGGTCGCTATAATGTGGTTCGTGGTGAGTTGAGCGCGGATGCCGCGGTGGATGGCGTGAAGCCTCCACACACGTTATGTCTCCGTGGCAACGTGCTCAACAAGCCACGTGATAAGATGCAAGGGTTGATGGTCTCAGACGCGGAGGCAACTGGGATTCATCTTCCGCCACCCGGATTGAGGCGAATCACTACACGACCATGAGGACTTAAAAGTTCCAAATTGGGTGAAAAAAAAAAAAAAAGCTGGTTTTCTGAAAGTGAACTCAGCATTGGACAAATAGTTCTGAGTTCAGTAAAGTTGGAAATATATTCACAGATTCGAACTTCCCGGATCAATAACTCATAAGCAAAACGTTGTTAAAACACACACGATGCCTCTTTCCAACCGTAGTAAGGTAGACAACGAGCTACAACCTCATTTTCATCAATCTGAGCCGTCCTCCGAGCTGGACAGATAACATTGGTCTCTACGTGCAGCCGGCTGTGAGACGAGTGCGCAGGGACCGACTAAAAAGTGCAACACCGAAAAGTGATACTACAAAAATATTCAATAACTTCACTATTATACAGTGTAGTACCATCAAAATCACGTTACACATCAGTGGTCTCCTGTTGGTTATACTACAACACTTACTTTGGAAAAATTAGCTTTTGCATAATTTTGGGGAATTTTATTTAGGATTAAAAAAAGCTGTGCTGTAAAATGTGCGCCACATGAAACATCTGTCCATATTAAATGAGTGAACTAGTTTTGATGGCTCTTCTCTTGATGTGTTATTTGTCCAGCTCACAGGACGGCTTGGTTTGATGAAAATTAGGTTGTAGTTCGTTATCTACCTTACTACGGCATCGTGTGTGTTTTAACAATGTTTCGCTTATGAGTTATTGATCTGGGAATATGATTTCAGCTTTACCGAACTATAGTTCTGATAGTTCATAGTCTTGAAAAAAGTCTAGAACATTCTGAGAATGTTATTCAGATGACTTTTTTCGTCTACAAAACAGGGTAAGGCTCATTTATGTTTGTGTAAAAAAAAAAAGTAAGTAGATCGAACTAACAGTATAATTTATTAGTTTGGTAATTTAATTTAATACAGGGAATTTTAGCTGCATTTTTTCAAAAGTAAGCTAAACAATAATTTTATAGAATTGGGCTGTTAGTGTTCCAAATAAGCACACTGAAGCTTTTCTCCAGTATTGTGTATTTATTTTTATTTTAAAACATCTTTGTGCACAGAAATGATGTTTTTTTGTATTGTGGGTTAATTCCATGACTGCCGTCTATAATTTTGAATGGTGTGAAAAAGCAACTTTAATAAATAAATGGATGTCTACCACGATTAATCACAAACAGTGGCCATTCATTTGTTCTCCTTGCACTTGTCGATGACCGGTGCATGATACGAGATATGTGTTGGCACTCCTGGAAGTGTCATGACGCAGATGTGTTTGCAGCATCTGTGCAGGTATGCCATTAAGATCAATCCAGAACAGTGCGAGTAATGCTTCACGTATAATAAATTGGCTTTCAAGGATGTATATCTTGTCGTTATGTTTAACACAGGGTAAAGATTGGGGTAATTTCTGTCATGTGACACTATATTTTTGTGTTAATGCCAATTTTCTCAACAAAAGTGTTTCCAAACCAGTTTTTCACAACATTTGAAGTATCAACATAAGTTTATGCGCTAGAGTTTAATGGAAAAATATTATGTCGACACTTTTAGCGATAATTTGCGTTTCCATCAGCTATATCGGTAAACTTTTTGATGCGCTACACTTTTTATCGCAAAAAAAAAAAAAAAAACCTTGGATGGAAACGTAGTTAGTAAAGTACATTTTTCTCCAAATTCGATTACAGTCATGCAAAATAATATTTATAATTGTAAAGTATGCGTAATGTTTTTAATTGCTCTAAGCATTTGTTGATGCATTCAATTTAACCACTTAAACCCCAAAGGCACTTCTAAAAGGTTTCCCTTCTAAAGCGCAAACTGAAAATAAATGCTCATAACTTGAAGAAAAAAATAAGTTGGGTTAATTACATGGATTTATTTGATAGAAAAAGATTTAGACAGTTCTGAGATTTTCAATTTTAGACACTGCTGAGTAAACTCACCGAATAGTAGTTGTCCCAATTGTTATTTTTCCTTTTTGTTTATATCTTAGGATGCAAATAAGCAAAGTCAGATTTTTTGTGTGTGTTTTTCACCAACATGTCAAGTGTACCTAGAAAAAGTCTTGTTTATACTACAAAGGATTCAAAAGTTAGAGCATTTGGAACTCATGTTGGCCTTTCTTTACTCTTAAGTTTGCATTTACATTTATGCATTTGGCAGATACTTTTATCCAAAGCGACTTGTAGTGCATTCAAGAAATACATTGGATCAGTTGTATTTAAGTGTCCAAAAACCTCTCCAAAACTGGAAAACTGTCAATGCAAACATCTAAAAAATGTAAAAATAATTAAACGTATATAAACCAAGTACCTAAATATGAAACCAAATCACCTGGGCACCTCAGTCCACCTCTCTGTAAAATGTGCATTGGGTCACCATAGCTCGTCATGACACGACAGTTCGTGTAATATTTCAGGATCTACGCATCATTATGTTGAATGTGGGCTTGTTTGTTTCAGAATCATCTACTCTAAAGTTGTGATATTCCATTTTCTCTCATGTTTATTTTATATGAAGGAATTAACCAAAATGTGAAATTCTGTTTATCTGTTTACTATACATGTGGACTTCACATGCTAATACTCACTGTAGTTTGCTCTCTGAGTGAAACAAATTTGCTCGTTGTATTCCACTAATCAAGACCTTTCCACAGATATATAACATGGCGATGGGATCTTTTTACTGGTTCTAAATATAATTGTAGTGATCACAGATTTGCGAATTATACAAATGGGTTTTAATTTGTCAAAATCTAAAATCATAATTTGGAATTGGTCAGTTCAGCTATATACATTGTAAAGATAAGAGTCTAAGCTTTAAAACAACACATTTTGTGCAGATCAAGAAAGTGGTTGTTGAATAATACCATAAAATATATTTAAGTTCAGCACCCCCCTGTGGCCCGGAGGTTAAAGTCAATGTATTACTATATATACAGTATATTATATATGGGATTATTTATATGTACAGTGTATATATACAAAATATTATATATTTTTTATTAATGTTAGGGTGAAATGTGACTCATATATTTTTTAGATTGACTTGTTAAGATTCCTCCGGTAGGAGGAAATCTATTGTTTTTGTTAGTATTCTTCTTCTTATTATTCCTGTAGCTCTAAATTGCCCAATAACTCAAGATCTTCTTGGTAAAAAGTTTTGAAATTTGGCACATTTATACTACAGGCCACGAGTAACTACCACACCAAAAATGGCCCACGTGAGCCTATAGGTGGCGCTACAGGCCACGCCCCAATTTGTGAATTTTCAAAGTGATGCCATTTCCACCCCATAAGTCCAACATTTCTGAAACCTGGTGTATGTGCCTCATTTCTCATGAGGAACAAAAAAGCCTCTAGAACCCATAAAGTCCACCATGATGGATTTTCCTGTACAATACAAATTTGTCCAAAACTACACAAATCTACTCCTCCTGAACCATAGCTCCAGTTGACTTGAAACTCAGTATGTATGTGTGGGATACATGTCTTTCAATTTGATATTTAGCAAAAATGAATCCAATACAAAATGGCTGAAAGGTGTGCATTTGTGTAAATGTCCACATTGTCTCAGTATCCATATGTCCAAAAAATCTAATGCCATTTTGACTAACGTTTTTCCAACCCAACAGACTTCAAGATGACATCACTCTGAAGTACTGTGTAAAATTTCACCTTGATATGTCAAAAGATGACAGAATTACAGTTTACTATTGTTTATCGCTAACACATAAAACCGATACTTTGATTCAATCACCAGTTCATATGAAGACTCTTGCAATGTTTAATAACATATCAATGAAATGTTGTGTACATGTGAAGTACATGTCTCTACCATGTCAATTTTTACATAATTTGCAGTTTTGAGGAGGAATCCGCATTGCTGCTTGCAGCTATATTTTGGATTGTATTTATAGACAAAGAATCATTACACCATTAAGAAATTATGCTAAATACAATTTTCTTACCCGTAGTAACAAAACAAAGGGATCCAGAGACTGGACAGCAAAGTCTGCTATTCCAGGTAAGTTCAGTAGTTTTTCTCAAGCTTTATTGGGAATGTTTCAGCATCACAAGTAGAACACTTGTTCTATGTTTACACTCCGCTCAGAAATCCAGCTAGTTCAGCTTGTTCTCTTTGTAAAGTTAATAATTTTCTATTGAATTCTGATATGCATGATTTCATTTTCATCCTAAACTCTGTGCCTGCCATTCAGATTGACTATCCAGAGATAGCGGAAGGCATCGGGCCGCGGCATCGCTTCATGTCGGCATACGAGCAGAGAATTGAACCTCCCGATCGCCGCTGGCAGTACTTGCTGTTTGCAGCTGAGCCGTATGAAACCATCTCATTCAAGGTCTGTCTCACCGTGTGGGTTAAATACCTCCGATGTGAAGATCCATTAATCTGGGCATGTTAGTTTGCTAGAATAAGTTGGGAAGGTGTAGCCAGATGCATTCATAATTCCCAAAGAATTGAGTTATGAAAGAAAAATAAAATGACGTTTGTTAAAAAAGCCACCTGTCGGGGGCCTGGGTAGCTCAGCGAGTACTGACGCTGACTATCAACCCTGGAGTCATGAGTTCGAATCCAGGGTGTGCTGAGTGACTCCAGCCAGGTCTCCTAAGCAACCAAATTGGCCCGGTTGCTAGGGAGGGTAGAGTCACATGGGGTAACCTCCTCGTGGTCACGATTAGTGGTTCTCGCTCTCAGTGGGGCGTGTGGTAAGTTGTGTGTGGATCATGGAGAGTAGCATGAGCCTCCACATGCTGTGAGTCTCCGCAGTGTCATGTACAACGAGTCACGTGATAAGATGCACGGATTGACGGTCTCAGAAGCGGAGGCAACTGAGACATGTCCTCCGCCACCCGGATTGAGGTGAGTAACCGCGCCACCACGAGGACCTACTAAGTAGTGGGAATTGGGTATTCCAAATTGGGGAGGAAAAAAGCCACCTGTCAATTAATCAGCTTCTCGGTTAAAGTTAGTAAGGATTAATATGTAATGTCATTGTTTTCATCTGTTATTTAGTCTTATGGGCTCCTTTTGTAGTTTTTGAATAACTGGGACGAACAGCAGTGCCGAGAACGTGCAACAAAATGTGTGATTTAAATATGAAACTAGCTAGTTTGGATTTTAGTTTAGGGTTTTTCGTGTATACCTCTCATTGTGTCTTATGTTTTCAGGTCCCCAGTCGAGAAATTGATAAAGGAGAGACTAGATTTTGGAGTCATTGGAACAGAGAAACAAAACAGGTGAGAAAATGAATGTCTGGTTGACCATTCCACAAATCAAAAGGGTAAAACATTTGAAATTATATATTGCAAAAAGACACTGAAGTCTCCCTTTTAGACCAATAAGATTTTCGTGTTATTTTCATGCTAACATATCAGCCCAAATTCTCATTACTATAATGCATGAATTACTCTTTAAAAAATAAGTAATTCCCATTATTCTCAAAGGTAATTAGGATTCCTCCAGTAGGAGGAAACCTATTGTTTTTGTTAGTATTCTTCTTCTTATTATTATTCCTGTAGCTCTAAATTGTCCAATAACTCAAGATCTTCTTGGTAAAAAGTTTTGAAATTTGGCACATTTATACTACAGGCCACGAGTAACTAGCACACCAAAAATGGCCCACGTGAGCCTATAGGTGGCGCTACAGGCCATTTGTCCATTTTCAAAGTGATGCCATTTCCACCCCATAAGTCCAACATTTCTGAAACCTGGTGTATGTGCCTAATTTCTCATGAGGAACAAAAAAGCCTCTAGAACCCTTAAAGTCCACCATGATGGATTTTCCTGTACAATACAAATTTGTCCAAAGCTACACAAACCTACTCCTCCTGAACCATAGCTCCAATTGACTTGAAACCCGGTATGTATGTGTAGGATACATGTCTTTCAATTTGTTACGTAGCAAAAATGAATACAATACAAAATGGCTGAAAGGTGCGCATTTATGTAAATGTCCACATTGTCTCAATATCCATATGTCCAAAAAATCAAATGCCATTTTGACTAACGTTTTTCCAACCTAACAGACTTCAAGATGACATCACTCTGCAGTACTGTGCAAAATTTCACCTTGATATGTCAAAAGATGACAGAATTACAGTTTACTATTATTTATCGCTAACACATAAAACCGATACTTTGATTCAATCACCAGTTCATATGAAGACTCTTGCAATGTTTAATAACATATTAATGAAATGTTGTGTACATGTGAAGTACATGTCTCTACCATGTCAATTTTTACATAATTTGCAGTTTTGAGGAGGAATCCGCATTGCTGCTTGCAGCTTTAATTCTTATTAGATTCTCAGAGCAATATAAGTAATACTACAATGATGTAATATTTGAATAATATCTTTGCTTCTTTCGCATTACAGTAATGTAAGTGATTTTGTTGGGGGAATTGAATGAATGGAAAAATGTTAATTGCCATAAAAATAATGTCACAATGCAAAAAATTGATAATGAAAGGGTCTTACACGGAAAAAAACCATTTTCTTACTGAATATTTTTGTCTTTTTTTACTGGAAAATAAAATTGCCGGTGGGGTAAGAAAAATAAACGTGTTTTCCTTTTGAATCCTTTTTTTTTTAGTATTTAATTTTTGTTATGCATTTTTTTTACATTACAAAATTTTTGTTCGATTTCTCTGAAAATGAGACAAAATATCTTGTAATTTTGCCTCTCAAGTAAATTGATCTTACTTTAAGAATGTTTTATTATATAAAATATTTTTACTGGAAAACAAGAAAAAAGATTCTTGGTAAGCAAATATTTTTTTGCAATGTAAAAATGATGTTTCATTAATTTATTTTTGGGGTGAAATATGTTTTTGTGAGATTCCCCCGTGTATGACGAGCATCAGGTCACATGTCAGTATTGTATTTCTCTTTGTTTTCCAGTTCTTTCTGCAGTTTCACTTTAAGATGGAGAAATCTCTGCCCGCTCCAACTGGTCAAGCAGCATCAGTGGGTGTCAAACGCCCACCGTCACTCATCACTGGACTCGGGCCACGCCCACCCAGCAACTCCATGCCACCCCCACCACCCGGAGGCATGCCAGGAATGCCACCTTTGCCTCCCGGTGCCCCTGTCCTGCCTCAGATGCCCCCACAAATGCCCCCTCCAGGTGCCCTCCCCCCACACATGAGACCCCCCCTCCCCAGTAACTGAATAACTGAACATCCATGAGCGTCTCTGTAAATGGTTTTGTACAGTGCCCGTGGACATATGTTTGTAAACCAGCATTTCCTTCATGTATTAAAGGCTCAATATGTTGTGATTTTGAACATCCTATAAATGAATATGACCGTTTAAAGAATTGATTCGTCTTTGTAGGGTATGCATATGTGTCTGGCACCACAGAGAGGTTTTCTACGTCTCAAGGCAAAACAGCCCAACCAATGTTCAACTGATCTTATGTTTTTTATTATTAAAAGAAAGAAAAACGTCTTTGTGGTCGATTTTTCATGCCTATTTTGTTTGAATGCAGTGGTTTAATGTCTGCTCATGTTTAGATTATAAATCAGTGTTTCCCAACCTTTTTTACAGCACACCTCTATTCCACATAACCATTGTCGATAGTTTTCCTTTTCAAGAACTTGTCCGTGTTTTCTGTCCATCTTAGTAGCATGTTTACTCATCATCCCGCTATGCACAAAACGCAAGTCATGTAGGGTGTGCTGTATAATGAGGTCACAGGTGGCAAGAGTGCTAATTGGGTAATGAATTTTCTAATTTGTAGATTTGTTCTTGCAAAGTAATTATTGCAATGCCACAGCAAGGGGGCGCCGAATTAAAATACTCTGACAAAGTGGCGGATTTAGGCATAGGCGACCAAATAATCAAAGCTGAATCTGCGACCTAGCCCGCGCTTTTCGAAGCTCTGTTTATGATGATCTGCATGGCTGAGCGCTTGAGACCGGTCCAGTGTAAATGCACGTCTCTGCGCTGATCTGTCCATTGAGCCGTGCTGAATGATCCGTGTAGAGCCGTTTCCTTTCGCTTACGTTTGCCGTTTGATTATTTCTCATGCGCAACAAAAAAGCGACAGCGCGCAATCACAGAGTTTTGTTCCTTGAACCGTTTTTAGTCCTATTAAGTGTTTAGTCTATAAAGTGTTTGCATTGCAAAAACTGCCGATTTGTTCATACTTTATAGTAGTGCAGTAAATCTTGTTAGTAGAACAAATGAAGAGCCTGTAGTCAGAAAACATCAAAACAGCCTCGATACAGTATTTAACGTATTTTTTATTTGACAGAATATAACTTTGGTTTGCAAGCTCAAACATTTTCAAAATAAATATTTTGAACGGAATTGCTATTGTAACCCATTCATCAAAATGAGGAGTACCCGCATTATTTATCTTACGTTATTTAATTATTTAAATAATTTTACAAACAACTCGTGAAACCCTTCTAAACATCCAATGACTCAAATAAATAAAATAAAATAATTCAGACCAAGTTGTACAGTTTATCATAACCTGACCTGAGAGAAGTCAAGATATATGAGAGTGAGTCTTTAACCATCAGGTTCTGTTCATACTGGGCTAACACTTGTACTGTCCATTGCTCAAAATTGACCAGAACAGTCTTCGTGAAACACCAATACATATTAACACATTTATTGACGCATTTTGTGTGTCAAAACTCTTAAGTTCTTGCATAGTTACTGTCACGTGTATTTGCATTTTGGTGAACTTTTGTTGTTTTAGACCTCAGTGAGCTCAAATGTAAATTACACTATTCAATATTTAAGTAAAACAAGCAAATTCACTTGTTAAAAAAACAAACTTGAATAATAAAAGTGCACCTATTATGGTTTTTAAACGTGCCTAATTTAGTTTTAAAGGTCTCATACAATAGATTTAACAGAAAAAACACTTTAATTTGCTCATAATTTAAATTGCAGCTTTACCTTTTTTTCCCAGTGTCAAAAACGACTCGTTCAATGATCCGTTCTAAAGGATTCATTCTAAACTCCTCCTTTCAGAGAGCATACTCTGCTCTGATTGGTCAGATGTCCCAGTCTGTTGTGATTGGTCTACCGGTTAGTGTAGTGTTTGAGGGCGGGTCAAAGCTGTTCGCGAGCAGCCAATGAAGACCAGAGGTGGGGTTTTTGTTACCAAATTACGTAGGTTAGTACAGGAAGTAAGTCTGGAATTACTAACGACTCGTTTCAGGTGTTCAGAATCGGTTCTTTTGGGAGTCAATAACTCCATTTGTCGTGCACTTTGCAGACTTATTTACATTCACAAACAGCTATATAACACACTACATGAAAGGTCATATTTGAAAAACCATAATAGATGCTCTTTAATGAAAAGGCTGATGTGTGTATGCATCAGGGGCATCTTCTGGAAAAACATGGCAATTGTATAGCAATGACAAGTATAGCCTATAGGTGGCCTCAGTGTTCCACTTATTGTTGCTTGGTCTCTTTATTTCTAGATATTATCACAAGTTATGCATTTGGATATATATTTATTATAATTATACATAAAAATAAAAAAAAATCAATTATTTTAAAGTTTAGCTATTTTTGTTTTGCATGGAATCTGTTTTTATAACAAGAAGTGTTTAAAAAAATATATATATACTTAAAATTTTTTCGGTCAAATTTGACTGCAAACAGTACAAGTGTTATTCTTTAGAAAACCACAAACTAAATGGAATCTTTTTTTAATGGAAGAGGGAAAGTCACAAAATGTTATATACCTCTCCGATAAACAGTTCGGACAAAAATTCAAATCGGTCAAAAATGACCGAACAGAACTTGAGGGTTAAGAAACAAGATGTCCAGGTCATATTTTACTCCTAAATCAAAAGAAAGAAATCGGAAATATTTTGCATGAAGAAAATAAAGCCTGTTTTTTAGGACGGTTGATTGTTACATTATAACATTATATTTTCTTGATAATTAAAGCACATATTTATGCATACTCATATATATATATATATATATATTAAAAGTGTACACCAATGTACTATTTTGTTATACTGAATTTGGTTATAAAATAGGCTTCATTTTCTTCATGCATACTTTTTTATTTTTCATCTGTTGATTTGGGAGTGAAATATGCCGTTGTCATTTCTTCATGCGATTCAACCAGTAATAGTTCTTCTCAGGCATGTGCAACTCCATCTGACCTTCTCAAGCCATAAACCTTCACACACACGTTTCTAACTTTTACATCCTTGCAGTCATTACATCACAGCTCCAATTGTTTTTTAATGGATTTGTGTTTTCTCTCCTTTACTGCCTTCTTTGGTTTCTCCACCTTGTCTTTCTCTTCTTCTTTCTCTTCCTCTACTTTCTTTTGGACTTTCATCTCTTTCTCTTTTGTCCTCTTCAGTCTGTCTTTAGTCTCATCTGTGTCTCGTCTTCCTCGTCCCCTGCGCTGGCTGAAGTTCGTCTCTCTTTTCTTTAGAAGTTTCGGGTCTGGAAGGGCTCGGTGTCTGAGGCTCCTGGAAACTCTCTCCTGAATTGCTCTCTTTGATTTGCCTTCATCGTCATCATCAGCGACCCACCAGAACAGTGTGTCCCATAAAGAGATCTCCGGCTGAGAGCATCAATTCAGAGGTGACT